>NW_015387029.1:220413-247913 GCF_001527695.2 Protobothrops mucrosquamatus
CTGTAATCTATAAGATATTTGCAGCAGCTTTTCAGGATTATGTGGGTGGATTTTCCAGTGTTTTAGAACAGTAGAAATGACCAGCCTTATCCCACATTCCTAATGTAGTCCAGCATTTATGACAATTTTGAACTTCTACCAGTAAGAGCAAAGGAAAGTTAAGGGGGTTCTTTCCTGTCAGAGATCATGTTCTTCCTAAATGAAGAATGAAGCTTTTTTTTCCTACATGAAACAGACCAGGCTAGCTGGAGCTGAACACATTTTTCATGAATAATATAGAAAGATTTGCCTTTTTCGTCTCCCATGAAATGCACAAAGGGTCGTTCTATCACTTTCTTTGTGGATTGGCCATGGCATAAAAAGGGACAGTCATGCCATAGTAGAGGGAAGGAGGGAGGAATAATGAGGGAGAGATGATGCTCATGGGAAATGTCCCTGGAATCCTCAGACCAAGATCTGATTTCTTGATTTCAGATGCTGCTCACTGTGATCCCTGCCCAGAAGACAAATATCCCAACAAGGACAAGGACCAATGCATTGCCAAGAAAATCCACTTCCTTTCCTATCAAGACATTCTGGGATACGCTTTAGTGTCTCTCACTCTTTTTCTCTTTGTGATCACATTGGGAGTTCTGGCGATTTTCCTTAAGCATTGTGACACACCAATTGTCAAGGCTAATAATCGAGATCTCATGTACATCCTCCTGGTCTCCCTCCTGTTCTGTTTCCTCTGTTCCTTCCTCTTCATTGGTCAACCTGTGAATTTCACCTGTGTTTTCCGACAAACTACCTTTGCCATTCTCTTTTCCCTTGCAGTTTCCTCTGTCTTGGCAAAAACTGTCATGGTGGTTCTGGCCTTCATGGCTACCAAACCAGGGAGTAGAGCAAAGAAATTCTTAGGAAAACAATTGACCAACTCCATTGTCTTAGCCTGTCCCCTGGTCCAAGTAGTTCTTTGTGCCACCTGGCTGGTAACCTATCCCCCATTTCTCAACTTGGACTTCCACTCCTTGATTGGAGAGATTATCTTGGAATGTAATGAAGGCTCAGCTTCAATGTTTTACACTGTCCTTGCTTACCTGGGTTTTCTGGCCCTCATCAGTTACACAGTGGCCTTTCTGGCTAGGAAGTTGCCTGACAGCTTTAATNGTTCATTACTTTCAGCATGCTGGTCTTTTGCAGTGTTTGGATCACCTTCCTCCCCACCTACCTGAGCACCAAAGGAAAGTCCATGGTGGCCGTGGAGATCTTCTCCATCTTGGCCTCTGGGGCTGGTCTCTTAGCTTGCATCTTTTTCCCCAAATGCTTCATTATCCTATTGAGGCCCCATTTGAATTGCAGAGAGGGTATAATGAGGCATAAGAATATCTGACTTATACAGGGACTGGGAACTCTTGTTCTGAGTTTGATGCATTTTTGTGAATCTGATTTCTTAAATTTCTTAAAAATACTGAAATACTTTTTCCCTAAATGCTACATTATCCTATTGAGGCCACATCTGAATTGTAGGGAAAATATGATAAGGAACAAAAATCTCTAACTAAGGAAGGCATAAGGAAGATCTTTATTTTTGAGACATGATTAGTAGCTGATGATATTTCTAAAATATGATAGTAGAGAAGAAGGAACATGTCTATTTAATAATGCCTTATCATCTGCTATAACTGGTTACAATAAAAGTCAGTTGAGTTGGGTGATACAGAAATTCAATCAATCAATCCATCTGTTGTCAGCAGGAATCATGCAGCTTTTTTACCCCATGTCTTCCAGTCATCCCCAGTGATGCCTAGTGCACTATTCAGAAATAAAAGTTGGTGTTAAATATATGTTATTTCAAGAAGCATATTTTGTCATTTTATTTCTTTTAATTAAATATTTTACTATTTTAGTATTTTAAAGGGTTATATTCCAATGTTTTTAAGCATATATGTTTGTTTCCATAGTCTTCTGTGAATCATAGAATTCTCTGCTACTGTTCTTTTTTTTTTGTGGTAGAGATTGAAATCTCAATCTATTACCCAATTCTGCTGTGATGTCTCTTCAATTGGCAAAGTTTATGGTTAGGATGAGAAAATAATATCTGTATGCACACATTGCTTTAACTATCTCTTGTGCCATGTCATATCTCAGAATAATGGAATAAATGAGTTGAAAGGGACCTTGTAGGTCTTCTAATCCAACCCCCTGCTCAGGCAGGAAACCCTATATCTCAGTGCTTCTCAGTAAACCATGATGCTCTATGATAATTGTGCCCCCATAGGGTTTGTACAGGGCTAATTCAATCTAGGCCTCACATCAATAACTCATTCATATTTGGGTCCAAACAAAATGCAAAAACAACAAAGAGAAGGCAAACTTGAGCTTTCCTGTCATGTTCCCCAATGCTTTTCTCATTGTAGATTAATACCCAAGAATTACCAGCATTTCATGGCCTTGGTGTTCGCCATCAAAAAGGTCAACAAGGATTTGAATGTTCTCCCCAACATCACACTTGGCTTCCACATCTATGATAATTGCCAGATTACAATGAGGATTTCCTTATTCAGCCTCTCCCTGCTCTCCACATGAGGCCAAATGGTTCCAGGCTATAAATGTGACGGGCAGGACCCTCTGCTCTCTGTCGTTGGAGGTGATAACCCTAAATCCTCAAGGCTGATGGCCTCAATCTTTGGGAGCTTCAAGGTCCCATAGATAAGAGGGCACCATTGTTGTAATATGAAGTAGACAGACAAAGGAAGTGCACATAGACATCAAAGGGAAAACCTTGGAGTTTTGCAGAGCACATGAAGTCTATGTGACTTAGAGAATCCATGATTTAGTAGACTTCATTTTTATATTTAATGTCTCAAGACAGGTTTTATATAACCCCAAAGAAATAATTTTATGTACTTGACAAAAGGAATTCCTAACATTGTTCATAAAAGTGTAGCCACCATTTCAGTTTGAGGTTGATGTTTTGTTCCTTGGCTTCTGATCTGTCACAACTAAGCAAAATGTACAACTGGTGGTTCTTCCTATGAACAGAAGAAGCTAAGTTTGCTACTCAAAGTGAGTTAGCCTGACAGGTGGGGCAAAAAGCCACACAAGGGTGAGCCCTAAACTGACCATAAAACTATACTTTGTCTTTGAAAAAAGAATCTCCCTTTCTCCAGCTTGGTGTTGGCTTTGAGTTCACTCAGGGAGATAGGAGAGTTTATACTTCCTTCTTCCGGATTAATCCCAGTGAATTTTCACAATATGTGGGTTTAGTCCAGCTGCTCCTGCATTTCCAGTGGAACTGGGTTGGCCTTGTGGCCCCTGAAGACGACAGTGGGGAACGTTTCATCTCATCTCTGACACCGATGCTCAAGGAGAAGGACATCTGCCTGGCCTTCACTGAAATGTTGAAATGTGAGGAAAGTCTTTTTACAACAATGAAATTTCCTCGTATTTTCAAAAGGTGGTTTAAAGCTGAAGTTATTATTCTGTTTGGAGATTCCAACAGTATTGAGAAGATTCCAATGTTTCTGACTATCTGTGGAGATTTTGAAAAAGCAACATTTCAAAAAGTTTGGATCTTAACTTCCCATTGGAAATTTAGTGTGGTAAGAGCTCAAGAGAGATTGCTCATTCTGAAGCCCCTCCATGGGGCTTTGCATGTTAGGGACCACCCCAGGGATATCTCAGAATTCAGCCATTTCCTCCTGATCTTAGATCCTTTGAACCCTCAAGGGGACATCTTTCTGCCACTATGGTGGGAAAGAGTCTTTGACTGTGAGATCCAGAAACCAGGAGAGATCCCTCAAAATAGGAAAAAGACGTGTACAGGAAAGGAAAAATTACAAAATGCACCATCTTACATTTTTGAAAGGAGCATGATGGGTGGGAGTTACAATATCTACAATGCCATTTATGCTCTGGCACACGCATTACATGCTATGCATGGATCAGGAGTGCGACAAGACATGACGAGTCTTGGAAGGAAGATCTCAAGTATCCAATCATGGCAGGTAATCTCTCTGACATTTTATCCAGTCCGCAGACCCTTAGAGAGGATGCTTCTTATATGTATGCTTTTAATTGTTGATCAAATTTCTCTGTAGTAATATATAGATGCAGCTCAGAGCAGATTTTAAAAAACAACTGTTTAAAAACAGTAATATGCTTTTAATGTTTTGTTGAAAAGCAGTAGAGGGGGGAAAGGAAGAAAAATAAAACAGTTGTCCATAAGATTCATATAAGGAAGGCCTTCCAATAAGGACTATCTGAGGGGTGACCATTCTGGGGTGGGGGGTGCCTTCCCAGAGCAAGAGGACTATCTGGGTGTCATAGTTCCAATAGATGAGACCAATAGAAATAAGAACTCTGAGGCAATTGCTTTCCTCAAAGAACATTTTTATGGCTACATAATATCAGTACGAACAAAGGTGAAACCAAGACTGAAAGTTCCTCCCCAAAAAAGGTTATAAAGTAAAAGTTAAACTCCCCACCCCTTAGCGTGTCATAAATCACAATCCCCAATTAACACCTTTGGCGGGCTCTCTAACGGTAGCTCCAGCCCGCCAAACACTTAGGCTGCTTGACCTTGGTTCCTACAAGGAAGTTATTATTTTGACTAAACTATAAGAATGCATCTCCTCCCTCCCATTGCTGTGACAACCAAAAAATGAGAAGAAACATGGCTGTATTCAGAGCGTTTGAAGGTTTGACACTGGGTGTGTTTCTGAATGATTCTTCACCAGCTTCATCCTAGCTTCTGTGTTTTTCAACATGTTAAAAATGACTAGGATGATAAATTATGTCTTTATTTGCAGTTAGCAAAAAATTATGGGAAGAAAATAAAATCTTGGAGAAATATTTCTCAACTTTGACAACATTAACAATTGTGGACTTCAACTCCCAGAATTCTCCATACAGCTTACTGACTAGGAAGATCTGGGAATTGAAGTCCATATATCTTAAAGTTCTCATGATTGAGAAACATTGTCATAGAGGATTGGATCAGGATTCAATCCAGAAGATCTCAACAAGCTGGATTCATAGTCAGAATCCAATTAGATCAATTCAGTGTGGATATATTAAAGTCCTACTTTTGTGTAGAAAAAAAATGAAAGGCACTTGTTTAGGATAGAAGAATGAATCCTGGGCAGCAGCAAGTCTGAAAAAGATCTGTATGTCTTCATGAATCACAAGCTAAAGATGACCATATTGTTGCTGATACTCTTATGTCTGTTGATGCAACTGAAAAATCCCCATAGTCCTTGCTGAATCAACAGACATTTAATGTGAACAACAAGAGAAATCATGGTTCTTCCATATTCTATATTGGTTTGACCACACCTGAATATTTCATCCAGCCTCAGAGACAGACTAACATATAGTGACAGGGTGCAAGATGCAGGCAAGAAAAGCATACACTGAATGGCACCTAAAAGTGCTAGTGTTGTGTATGAGAATATATGCACAGTGCATGGGCTAGACCTAGCCCAAATTTGATATTCCACACACAGTTGTGGAGAACAACAAGGCTAAGATCCTCTGGGACTTCCAGATCAAGGCAGACAGGCAGGTTCTGGCCAATCAACCAGACACAGAGGTCATAGACAAGAAGACAGTCGTGGGGATAGATGCAGCAGTGTCAAATGACAGCAGCATCAGGAAGAAGGAGGATGGGAAACTGGAGAAGCTGCAGGGTCTAAAGGATGAATTAGAGAAGATATGGACAGTCAAGGCCAAAGTGGTCCTAGGGAGAGGGACATTTTGGGCTGTGACTCTTAAACTGATAGAGTGGCCCCAGCAGATCCCAGGAACAACCACAGAGATCTGTGTATCCAGACGAATGAAGTGCTAGGAACAGCTAAGATACTGTGTCCATCCTTCTCTTACTTGACTCAACGGGGATCGGGGAGGAGAGACCCCACCCTGGACCTTTTTTACGTGCCACAGGGGTCAGTGCTGTCCCCTCTCATATTCCACATCTACATGAGACCACAGGGTAAGCTCATCCATCTCCATGTGGTGAGGTATCCTCAATCTGCTGATGACACCCAACTACACATCTTTGCTTATGGTAAACTAAGCAGTGCTGTGCATGTCCTGTCCTGATGTCTGGAGGCTATGAGCATCTACATGGGGAAAAACAGGCTTCTAAGGAACCCCACCAAGACCAAGGGGCTTTGGGTTTTGGAGGTCTCTAGATCTAGGACTACACCATCTATGGTTCTGGGCAGTCCTAAGAGACTCTGTGAGAAATTTGGGGTCTCTCCTGGACTCACACTTGAATATCAAGTGATAGTTATGGCCTTTTCACAACTTTATTTATCTGTCAGTTGCACCTATTCCAGGACAAAGGATGCTTTGGTCACCTCCTGGTTGGACTATCACAATGCATTCCATATGGGCCTTCCCTTGAAGAATATCCAGAAACTTCAGCTGGTGCAAAATGCATTAGCAAGATCAGTTATGTTTCTGGCAGATCTCATTATACCTTTGCTTGCTGAACTGCATTGGTTGGCCTCGTCACTTCTGAGCTTCTGAAGTTCCCCAAAATCTGGTCAGGCTAGCAGACTTGGGGACCCAATAATTCTAATTATTTTTAATAAATGTTGTATAAAGGTTTTAAGCAGCAACTGTCTTTTTGATTTACAGTTTTTACTGTAATTGGTGCTCAGAATCACTTTGCAAGAGATGGGTGGCCATATAAATTTGATCCATCAATCCTTTTGATCTCTGTCTTGTGGGTATAACTAAACCAGTCATTCCACATAAACACTGGTATGATTGCCCACACTTCCTAGGGTACAGCTGATGGCCACCCTGCCCCATTAGCACCCATTCTATCTGAACATACTAGGACACAGAGCAAACTCCATCTTGCGTAGGGATGCTCACTTTCAGATAGGTCAAAAAGTTTACTACGCCTTGACTCTCAAGTTCAACTGCTCTGTGGATTAGCTACAAGAGACACAATCATGTTTTTCCCTGTCTGGTGTGCAAACAACATCTATTGCCCAACGGATAGGAGGACAATGGCTTTTCCTTGCAATTAACAGAAGAACAGTAATTCTTAATGTATCCCCTGTGGATTTCGACCACAAAAATCTTCCAAGGTAAAACCTGCTTTAAAAAAACATGTTCTGAGTTCTCTCGGTGGTGGAGGACTTTACTTTGTCTTCCAAAAAGCTAACTCCAGGGTTCAGTGAGATTCAGCTGGCCTTTGCCTCAAAGCCAAACACAAGTAAGAGAAAGCATGATTGAGTAGTTTATTGATTGATTGGTCTTGCAGCCTTAAAATTAAAATAAAATAAAGCACATAATCTAATTTCAGAATAAGATAGATGGGAGGAAATAAAGGGATAAAATACCAATTTGCCCTGAGGCCATCCAGGCAGTCTCAACCATTTAAATCTGGTGAGATTTCAGATGCTTCCTGCAATTCAGCTTCTGCACAAACCTTGATTTCTGAACTAGGAGAGAAGGTGACAAGAATGACAGGACTGCCTCTCCCGCTGCTGGTGCTCCTCTGTCTCCTGCCTCCAATGACTTTTAAGAAGACTCAAACCATATGTCAGTTGCCAAAACATTTACAGTTTCAACATCCATGGGAATTTTACAGGCCTGGTGATCTGAATATTGGGGGCAATTTGCCTCTGACAAGTTTTTTGCTGTTCAGAAATCCAGATTTTCAAAAGGACCCGTTGCAACTTAATAATCAAATCGCGTAAGTTTCACCTGGAGGGGAAAGATGTAGGTGATTGTTTTCTTTCCTTTGGATTCAGGGCCTCTTATTAAGAAATACTTATTCTAAGGATCTTCAGAGCTTTGTCTTTGTCTCAATAAAGAGGCAAACTTAAGAAATAGGCTAGAATTTCCCAACTTTCCAGAACTCTTCATGAGGAAGATGATACCCCATGTAAAGCTGGGGAAGGTCAACACCTTAGAGACCCTGCTACCCTAGTGAAGAGTTTGACTTATAATATTAATTTGGGCATAAAGTCATAGTAAAAAAAAGTTCAATCTTTTTCCAATGTGGGATACTGCCAACCCCCCCCCCCCAGTTTAGGAATCAGCAGAGTTCATGAATAATGGCCCTCACAATCTGAGCTGTGGCCCCCACAGGAATCTTTTGCTCAGACCTGGAGAAGCTGCTCCAAGAGAGAAACCAACTGATTAGGGAAGAAGAGGAGCAACTGGGGAGGATTTCAGCCAAATGAAGGAGGGAGGAAGAACAGAGGGAATAAAATGATCTGAGATATGGACAGACAGGGTTTTCTCATTTCTCAGAAATCCATCCAAGTACAATCAAGGATATCCTTAAAAATAGCCAAACCAGCCCAAGGAAACCTATGACTTTCTGTTCCAAGGACACACAAAAAAGGCAAGACCGACTTCAACAGCACACAAGATCACACAAAATATAATGCTCCCCAATATTTTTCTCACTACAGACTCAATCCCCCAAATTACCAGCAGTTCTTGGCCTTGATGTTTGCTGTCATGGAAGTGAACAAGGATCTGGATCTCCTCCTCAACATCACACTTGGCTTCCACATCTATGAGAATGGCCAGATTCCGAGTGAGATTTCTTTATGGAGCCTCTCCCTGCTCTCCACACGAGGCCGAATGGTTCCAGGTTATAAATGTGACAGGCAGGATACTCTGCTCTCTGTCATTGGAGGTGACAGTGCCAAATCCTCAAAGCTCATGGCCTCCATCTTCAGCCTCTTCAAGGTCCCACAGGTAAGGGGGCTCCTTTGGATACAGTATGGAGTAGACACAGAAGCCAAGTGTCAACTCTATAACGAATCTGGCTGCAGCCATTTGTGCTTGTTCTACATTGTACAAGAATGAGAGGGGGTGCAGAGGATTTCTACTAATCTAAACATTTTACTGTCTTGTGGGAACCAAGGTCATTTCTGCCCGTTAGTTGGGGGTGTGAGCTTTGGGTTAGAAAGCCCACCAAACTCTTCTATTGTGGAACGTAGCTGATTGCATAGTATTGGGGTGGGAAGTTAACTTTGTAATATTGTTTCTCTTTGAAGAGAACTTCAGACTTTGTTTCACTTTTGACCATGCCAATACTATGCAAACAATAAACATGTTCTTTGAGAAATCTCAGAGTTCTGATTTATTTGGTCTTGTCTATCAGAAACCTTGACACCAAGCATGAAAACAAAGTTATTTGGGGGGGAGGGAATATCAGGGGTATATGACTTAAATAATC
Organism: Protobothrops mucrosquamatus; assembly: GCF_001527695.2. Classification (NCBI taxonomy): domain Eukaryota; kingdom Metazoa; phylum Chordata; class Lepidosauria; order Squamata; family Viperidae; genus Protobothrops; species Protobothrops mucrosquamatus. Next base: position 229,616 of record NW_015387029.1, read on the forward strand.
CATCCCATAGTTGAATTGATTTCTGGATTTTATATGTCAAGATACATTTGTATATAACCACAAGATGATATTGATATAATTCTGAAAGAGGAATTACTTCCTGATTTTCATAAAAGTTTATCATCTTTCTGCACCTTTCAGTTCAGTTTATTCCCTGCATCAGGTTGATAGTTTGTTCCTTTGACTTCTGATCTATCATAACCAGGCAAAACAGGTAACTGGGAGCTCTTCCTAAGAAGGGAGGAAGATAAAGCCTACCACTCAAAGTGGATAATCATAAACCATGACTGGTGGGGCAATAAACCACACAATGGGGACCCTTAATGTCAGCATTAAAGAGGATTCTCATTTTCTGCAGCTCGGCGTTGGCTTTGAGTTCACTCAAGGGGACAGAAAAGTTTATCCTTCCTTCTTCCGAATTAATCCCATGGAATTTGCTCAGTATGTGGGTTTAGTCCAGCTGCTCCTTTATTTCCAGTGGAACTGGGTTGGTCTTCTGGCCCCTGAAAATGACAGTGGGGAACATTTCGTCTCATCTCTGGTGCCAATGCTCAAGGAGAAGGAGATCTGCCTGGCCTTCACTGAAATGATGAAATCTGATTTTACTGCTGCTTCAGGGTCAAAATTACTTCGTATTTTCAACACTTGGTCTATAAGTGAAGTGATTATTTTGTTTGGAGATTCCAGTACTATTACAAATGTACAGGCGGTTGTGTTTGTTTATGAAAAACGGAGAAATGCATCATTTCGCAAAGTTTGGATCTTTACATCCAATTGGAAATTTCATGTGATGAACTCTCAATACATTTTGCAAGTTATAAAGCCTTTCCATGGAGCTTTGCATTTTAGGGACCGCACTGGGGATGTCTCAGAATTCGGCCATTTTCTCATGTCTTTAGACCCTTTGAAACCACAAGGGGACATTTTTCTCCCACTATGGTGGGAAAAAGTCTTTCGCTGCAAGATCCACAAACCAGGCAAGATCCCTCCAAAGGGGGAAAAACCATGTACTGGAAAGGAGAATTTACAGAATCTGCCATCTTACGTGTTTGAAGCAAGCATGACCGGTGAAAGTTACAATATCTACAATGCCATGTATGCTGTGGCACACGCATTGGATGCAGTGTATGAATCTGGAGCACGACCAATCATAATCAGACTTGGAAAGAGGATCTCAAATGTCCAGTCATGGCAGGTAATTTCTGTGACTTTTTTTATCCAGTCCATTCCCTGGACTGGATAAAGGTTTTTAATACAGCACATACAGTAGATAAGATAAGATAAGATAAGATAAGATAAGATAAGATAAGATAAGATAAGATAAGATAAGATAAGATAAGATAAGATAAGATAAGATAAGATAAGATAGCCTTTATTGTCATTTTTTTACTGTGGGCACATTGGCACACATTAAAAATGTTGTTGCTTGCTCTCAAAAGTGTACATATACATAACACACATTTAAACATGCTATATACAACATATATAAAAACCTACACCCTTACGTATAAACAACATATAAATATTAATCACTGCCCATTTTTAATATAACGGAAAGAAGAAGCTTTAGAGTTCACAAGGTTAACACTATATGGAACGAAACTGTGACTGAATCTGGATGACCTGCTTTGGATACCACAAAACCCCTTTCTCCCAGAAGGTAACAAGGGAAACAGCTCATCAAGAGGGTATGTAGTGTCCCAGATACTACTTGTGGAACTTGCTCAAGCATCGCTTATATGCCATATGGATGGAAGAGAGGGAACTGCCAATAATCTTTTCTGCCATCCTCACCACTCTCTGCACTGCCTTCCTGTCCAAAGCAGTGATGCTTCCAAATCAGACAGGATGCTCTTGATCATCCCTCTATATAAAGCAGAATAGAATAGAATAGAATAGAATAGAATAGAATAGAATAGAATAGAATAGAATAGAATAGAATAGAAAGAGTTGGAAGGGACATTGGAGGTCTTCTAGTCCAGCCCCCTGCTCGAGCAGGAGAACCTATACCATTTCAGACAAGTGACTGTCTAGTCTCTTCTTAAAAATCTCCAGTGATGGAGCGCCCACAATTTCTGAAGGCAAGCTGTTCCACTGCTTAATTGTCCTCACTGTTACGTAGTTTCTCCTTAATTCCAGGTTGCTTCTCTCTTTGATCAGTTTCCAACCATTGTTTCTTGTCCTGCCTTCTGGTGCTTTGGAAAATAATTTGATCCCCTCTTCTTTGTGGCAGTCCTTCAAATACTGGAAGACTGCTATCATGTCGCCCCTGTTTCTTCTTTTCTTTAGACTAGCCAAACCCAAGTCCTACAGCAGTTCTTCATATGTTTTAGTCTCCAGGCCTTTGATCGTGTTAGTTGCTCTTCTCTGAACTTTTTCCAAACTCTCACATCTTTTTTGTAGTATGGTGACCAAAATTGGTTGCAGTATTCCAGGTATGGTCTCACGAGGGTTTTATAAAACGGTACTAATATACTTCATGTGATCTTGATTCTATGCCTCTGTTTATGCAACCCAGGATTGTATTAGTTTTTTGGTTGCTGCTGCATATTGCTGGCTCATAGTCAAGTGATCATCCAGTAGGACTCCAAGGTCCCTCTCACAGTTGTTGTTTTTGAGCCAGGTCTCACCTAATCTATACTTAAACCTTTGGTTTTTCCTGCCTAAATGTAGAACTTTGCTTTTCTCCATATTAAAACTCATTTTGTGGATAAGGCCCATTGTTCAAGTTTGTCAAGATCTTTTTGGATCCTGAGTTTGTCTTCTGGGGTGTTGGCTATTCCTGCCAGTTTAGTGTTATCTGCAAATTTGATGAGTTCCACTTCTATTCCCTCATCTAAGTCATTGATAAAGGTATTGAAGAGTATTGGGCCTAAGACGGAGCATTGTGGTACCCCACTGCTTACTTCTCTCCATGTGCATGTAGTACCACTGAGGACTACTCGTTGAGTACAGTTTGCCAGCCAGCTACAGATCCATCTGGTGGTGATGTTGTCTATCCCACCTTTTTCTAGCTTACCAAGTAGTAGATTGTGGTCTATTTTGTTGAATGCTTTACTGAAATCTAAGTATACTATGTCCACAGTGTTTCGCTGGTCTACTAATTTGGTCACTTTATCAAAGAATGAAATAAGATTGGTTTGGCATGATCTGTTTTTGACAAACCCATGCTGGCTACTGGTTATAACTTTGTTTGCTTCTAGTTGTTTGCAGATCTGTTTTTTGCTGATAATCGGCCTTAGTAACGTGAACCTCTTTCCATTTTTTGTACTTGTCCTTTTTGTCTTTCAGTTTATCAGAGAGATCTTTGTAGAGCCATGCTTGTTTCTTCCTGGATTTCAGTGGTATTGTGCTGGACTATGCTTTTATGATTGTATTTTTCAGTTTCCCACACTTGTGTTGTTTTCCCCTTTAGGATTTTCATCCATGGAATCTTTCCTAGGTTCTCTCTGAGTTTGTTAAAGTTAGCTCTTTTGAAGTTTAAGACTCTGGTTGGATTATTTTCTATTGTTTGCATTTGCATTATATTGAATTCCAGTATGACGTGGTCACTTTCACCCAAGGTTTCTTAACTTCAGCTCCTTCTATCACTTATTTTCAATTAGTAAGAATTAGATCCAGTATAGCTTTACTTCTAGTTGACGATTGAAAGATGGTTTATCAAAAAATTTACAGATGTTATACGCACAATTTGTTATACTCTGTCCTGTTATAGAATGTATTTTAAGTTTCTGTTTTTCTTTCTGTAACATAAGGTAATACTAATAGCACTGTTGAAGCCAGGGAAGTTGAATCATGTCCATTTTTGTTTTTAAAATGTACATTTAATAAAATTTGTAAAAGAAAAAAGAAAAGAAAACTCTTCTAGATTTTTAGATTTATACAAATCCCCTAAAATGATGGCCATTACACAATGATAGAAATCATGATGTCTCATTTGTAGCTTTCAGCCGATTACTCCAATTTCTTTTCATTCAGCTTCTTCCCTATTTGAGGAACATCCAGTTCAACAACAGTGCTGGAGAGGAAGTCTCCTTCTCAGAAAATGGGTTGGGATCTGCTCGTTATGATCTTCTCAACTGGGTTCTCCTCCCCAATCTATCTTTTGTCCACATGAAAGTTGGACAAATAGATCCTGGAGCTTCTCCAGGCCAGGATTTCAACATTAACTCCAATGAAATTGTCTGGGCAAAAAAAGTAAGCTGGAAGATAAAATAAATTCAACAAAAGACTTGTTTTCTTCTGGGGATTCAACATATCCTCCTCCTTCCTAGAAAACAGGTTACTGAATCAAAACTTTGGCAACCATTTTATGAAAAAAACTATTTTGCATGTAACATATTTGAGGTCTGATTTGTGACATGTCAAAAAGGGTTGAGATTAGGAAGAAATTCTTCTTGAAATCCAAGATGCAGTTACAGCAGCCAACAATGGTTTCCATGGACCATTCCCATTCAGTTGGATCCCCTTTTGCTTTAGAAAAGCTATAGCAAAATTCACAAGCTTTATTTGCATGTCAAATCTGAGTTCCAATCTCCAGCATCCATTGGTGGTTTGGAATGGAACTGGCCTTAATCTCCCTGTGCCTTTTCCTGGTTATGCTAGACCCCAGTTAACCATTTCTTTTGAAGACATTCTGATGATGGATATAAAAATGTACAAATGAATAAATGAAGCACATTCGATTCTTCGGCCACCTACGTTATTTCTCTTTTCTCTTTCAGAAGGTGCCCTTTGCCAGGTGTGGCATGAAGAGGTGCCAGGCAGGAGAGAGGAGAAGAGTTCCAGAGGGCGAGCAGGTTTGCTGCTACCAATGTGCCCCTTGCCCAGAAGGGACCATTTCTAATCAGACAGGTAATGCACACTTTTAAGTGTATATTTTCCAGGATCAAGCAAGCCATTCTGGTAGATTCTTTAAAATAGTCATGCTTTTCAGCAGAACCTCTGAGTTTATAGGTCTAAACTATCCTGCTCCCCTGACCATCTTTCCTGCTGCTCATAAATTTAATGCAAGATAGTTTCAGGGCACAATTCATGGGTTCCCTATTGGACTTTCTACTCCTTCTCTTACAAGCCACCAGGAAATCCAGCTACCAATCTTTTCACGAAGGAGAGGAGTGTTAGGTTCAAGGTTTAATTTTCATTATTTCGGGTGTGCTTCTTCTGTCAATAGTATCAGTCTCCCAGGAGTTTGATAGAACTGTTGGAGAAAGAGAAGATGGATCTACCTATGTCTGCCTTCTCTCGAAAAAGAGTTTGAATGAGGAGATACAAAATACAAAGCAAGAAAGTTGATCCAAGGAGCTGAAAACATCTTTGCCTCTGACTAATGTATCCTCGGGATTATAAGTATTAAAAAATGATTAGCCCTTTTTGATACACTATGAAATGTAAAGTGACTCTTGATTTCAGATGCTCCTCATTGTGACCCCTGCCTAGAAGACCAATATCCTAACAAGGGCAAGAACCACTGCATTGCCAAGAAGATCCACTTCCTTGCCTATCAAGATATCTTGGGATACATTTTAGTTTCTCTAGCTCTTTGTCTCTCTATGATCACATCTGCAGTCCTGGCGATTTTCCTTAAGCATTGTGAAACACCAATTGTCAAGGCAAACAATCGAGATCTCACCTACATCCTGCTGGTCTCCCTCCTGCTCTGCTTCCTCTGCTCCTTCCTCTTTATTGGTCGACCAGGAAACCTCACCTGTCTCTTGCGACAAACTGCCTTTGCCATTCTCTTTTCCCTTGCAGTTTCCTCTGTCTTGGCAAAAACTGTCATGGTGGTTTTGGCCTTCATGGCCACCAAACCAGGGAACAAGACAAGGAAACTTTTAGGAAAACCAATGACCAACTCCATTGTCATAGCTTGTCCCATGGTCCAAGCAGTTCTTTGTGCCATCTGGCTGGTAATCTCTCCCCCATTTCCCAATTTGGACTTCCATTCGCTGGTAGGAGAGGCCATTTTGGAATGTAATGAAGGCTCAGCTTTAATGTTTTACACTGTCCTCGCCTACCTGGGTTTTTTGGCCTTTATCAGTTTCACTGTGGCTTTTCTGGCTAGGAAATTGCCTGACAGCTTTAATGAAGCCAAGTTCATTACTTTCAGCATGCTGGTCTTTTGCAGTGTTTGGATTACCTTCATCCCCACCAATCTGAGCACCAAAGGGAAGTCCATGGTGGCCGTGGAGATCTTCTCCATCTTGGCCTCTGGGGCTGGTCTGCTGAGTTGTATCTTTTTCCCTAAATGCTACATTATCCTATTGAGGCCACATCTGAACTGTAGGGAAAATATAATAAGGAACAAAAATCTCTAACTAAGGCAGCCATGGGGAAGATATTTATTTTTGAGACATGATTAGTAGCTCATGACATTTCTGAAATACGATAGCAGAGAAGAAGGAACGTGTCCATTAAATAATGCCTTATCATGTGTTATAATAAAAATCAGTTGAGTTGGGTGATATAGAAATTCAATCAATCAATCAATATATCTGTTGTTAGCAGGAATCATGTGGCCTTTTTCACCCCATGTCTTCAATTGTCTTCAATTGTCCCCAGTGAAGTTGAGGACCCTATGTAGAAATAAAGATTGATGTTAAATATATGTTTTTTATTTCAAGAGGGATATTTTCTCATTTTATTTTTTTTAATTAAATATTTTACTATTTTAGCATTTTAAAGGATGATGTTCCATGTCAGTGTTTTTGAGCATATATGTTTATCTCCATAGTCTCCTGTGAATCATAGAATTCTCTGCTGCTGTTCATTTTTTGTGTGTGGTGGAGATGAAATCGTCAATCTGTTACCCAATTCTGCTCTGCTGCATCTTCAATTGGCAGAGTTTATGGTTGGGATGAGAAAATAATATCTGTATGCACACATTGCTTTAACTATCCCTTGTGCCATTTCATATCTCAGATAACAATATAACATAGATGGAAGGGACCTTGAAGGTCTTCTAGTCCAACCCCTTATTTCTCAGAGCTCCTCTGTAAATCATGATGCTCTACGATAATTGCATCCCCATAGAGATTTGCACCTGTGCAGAATCAAAATGCAGGACCCAAAGCAAATAATCAAGGCTCACTGCAGTGTTTTATTAGTCAGAATGTTTTTTGGAGGGAAGGTGCCTCTTCCAAAATAATAATGGGAGACACACCCCTGCAGACAAAGAGATGAGCTCATATCTATACATTTAGGAAAGGATGTAAGAATGAAAGGATACATATATAAATATTTTAAATAAATAAATATTCATAAGTAATAACATAATATACCTCCTTCGCTTCCGTCCTCTACAGAGAACAATAGTTACAAGAAACATTTACATCTTATTATTATTATTTTATTATTATTATTATTTTAATTTATATGCCGCCCTTCTCCCAACGGGACTCAGGGCGGCGCACAACATATTTAAAACAAAACATAAATACATTCCCCCCCCCGATAAAACCGAATTAAATCAAATTTTAAAGTTGTGTCTCTATCAAATTGCTAAAAAATAAACCCCATATAAAATCCTCCCTAGGTCAGGTCCGCTTNAGGAGGCCCACTCTGTGGGAGCGTACCGGTCTGAGGGAGGGGATCTGCGGCAGAAGGCGGTCTCGGAGATAACCGGGTCCTATGCCATGAAGCGCTTTAAAGGTGGTAACTAACACCTTAAAGCGCACCCGGAGGGCCACTGGCAACCAGTGCAGCTCGCGCAGTAGCGGTGTCACATGGGAGCGACAAGTCCCTCCCATCCAGGGGCTGCTTTGGAAATGTTCTGATATTGCTTATGTCTGGATGTGTCTATTAAATAATCCTATTGATCGGAAAACTGATTTTCCCCACCCAGAGAAAACAATCCCCACTGAACCCTATTGTCCAGCCCCACAAAGAGTTGAATGCAAACTAAAACATATCCTTAACCCTTCTCGAGAGACACAGAAATCTCTCTATTGTCTCGGAAAACATATACTTTTGATGGATTTTCTTAGTTTGAGTCAATCAAATAGGGTATAGTTTAGAAAGAGCCCATTACATCAGTGCAAAGGCATTATCCAGAAAGAGAATGTGACTAAAACTAGGAGGATCTTCTCCTGAGTAGAAAGTCTTTGCCAATGGAGAAGATTTCCTCTTTGCCACTTGAGGTCTAGAAACAAATATGCGATGTGTCAATTCTGCCATCACACCACTGCAGCCCTGCTTTGCATTGATGGTAGCCTGACAAAAAATGTAAGGAGGGGGATAGAGGGATAGAGGGAGGGGGGATGACAGGAACTAGAAGTGCCAATCAGAGACAACAATTGGACAATCCAAGGACACAGACATGGGAATGGAACGTGAACGCCCACCAAAGAGGCACCAAACTTTAGAGCTGTTACCCGAACAACTAATTTGAACCTTATTCGACACTGGCAAACTGACCAGGGGGAGGGAGGCCTGGGAGAAGTGAAAAATATCAGCTTTATATGGGAATCCTCAGGTCTGGCTTTTCCTACACTGTGACCACTTGGCTTTAGGAAAAGCATACCTTTCCCCGCAAAATGAATCAAGGGTCTTTCTTTTCAAATGCCCAAGCTGGGACAGCCCTGACAGGAAGGCTCTCTATTAAATCAGTGTAGGTGTAAGATCCTGTGGAGCAGTTTGATGGTTGGATGTTAGAACTGCCACTCAAAAGAGAAAATGCCTCCTTCCTTAAATTGGGGACGGGATGTAGAGAAAAGGGGGAAAGGTGTGGCTAGACGTCTAGATCTGAGAGGTGTTCCCAATCCTATTGTGGGAAGTCAGACCCCCCCCAGAGAAATAAATATTTTGGGGGATATTAAAAAGGCAGAATGTTATATTTCCCCAAAGGAATAATGGAAAATCTTAGGCAGAAATCACCACTCCCAAGTCTCTCTACCCCAAACAGAAACCAGGTCTGTAGAAATGCAGATGTGATAATCCTGTCAGAAAGTTGGAGCCAGGAAGCTTGGTGCAGATGAGATTAGAAAGACCAAAATCCCTAGAATCAACAAATCTCATCCCAAAAATCCAACACAGGACATAGTCATCAGCCACACCCCCAGGGAAGCAGTTTAGGACATAATAGATTTAACCCACCACCATCAGACTACCAGAAAAGCACACGCAGACTCAGGTCAAAGTTCATGCCACAGGAACAGAAAACAAAAGCCCAAGAAGGTATAAAAAACCAACACTCCCAGCTACATGTGGTAAGCTTTCTCAGAGCCACCTTTCTCTCTGGCTCTCCTCTTCAATAAACTACAACCTTCTTTCTAAAGCAGTCTCCATTTTGTTTATTCCCAGCTTGGACTGGACCCTGATGAAGATTTTTCTTTCAACGCTACTATTTGGAAATGTTTCAAGGACCAAATGATACTTTTTTACATTCTTATTTATAATATTGATGACTCTCCCAGATAACAAGGACACTTGGTGGAATACAACAAATTGATTAACAAAAAAAAGAAGGCATACTGGATACTGGATGAAAATTGGCCAGTATGATGGGATCCAGGAATAGTTTCTTCAAGAGAACAAGGCCTCCTTGAGAGATGCAGGAACAACATCTCTCTCAAGGATGAATTTATGCTGGATTCAGTTCCATTCCTGGGTCTGATCCCAATAACAGAGACTTTCTGCTTCCAGTCCTGTTTCTTACCTCCATCTTCTTTCTTGATCTTTGGGCATTCAGACCCTCCACAGCTCAATACCATCCTTTTGAACAAATTGAAGCTTTTAAAAAAAACCTACCATAACTAACATCTGCTTTTGGAGGAGGAGCTGAGAGACCAGGAAGACATCCAGATTGTACAGCAGTCCTAAGTGAGTCAGTGCAATGTCATGCAAGACCAATGTCCCCACTACTGGGAGAACCAATCATCCACAGCTACTCGATTTTGCTAGGATTAAAATGGAGACTCTTTCTCCCCATCCAATAGACTTCGGGCACTAGGGCAAAACTTTGCTTGGTCAATCAATGGCTGTATATTTGAATATCATCAAGGTAAGGATGATACCTGACCATGAAATGAGAAGGCCTCACTGAGATACCTTGAAAATCAGATTTGGACTCAATGCCTCCCCTCCAGTCAACACTGAATAGAAAGAGATTCAGAGAATGGAGAGAACCACATAACATCATGCACCCTTTTCTATTACCACATTCGATCCAGAGGTGTATCATGGGTGATGATGTCTTTCCCACACCAGTTCACAGTTCTGAAGACATACTTCCCAAAACAAACACAGCAGAAAAACTTTTATGATTCCAACACATTGTTGGATAACCCTCCTGTAGAGTTTAACTTAACCCGACACCTTGAGAGATCCACCTGCCAACCTTTAAGTTCTATGGGAGACGTCAGAGACTAATTTCATCACTTGCCATGTTGGTATTTATAAGCCACTTATTCCATACAAGTATTGATATGATTGCCCAGACTTACTAGGGTACAACTGATTGTCACATGACACTATGCCTCATGAATACTTATACTTTCTAAACAAACTGTGGAAGAGGCCATACTCCACCTTGTGTGCACGTGCTCAGTTTCACATAACTCTAATACCCAACTTCACCTTGACTCTCAACTGAATCTGCTCTGTGGATTAGCAACAGGAGACTCAAACTTGTTTTTCTCGATCTGGAGTATGAAGAGTAGCTATTGCTCAGTAAATAGGACAATTGCTTTTCCATGAAATTATCAGAAAAACAGTAATTTCTAATGTATCCCCTATAGATTTCTATCTACAAAAATCTTCTGAGATAAAACCTGCTTTAAATTATATACTCGGAGTTCTCCTGGTGGGGGCAGACATATTACTTCATCTTGTCTTCCAAAGAGCTGACTCTGAGGTTTGGTGAGATTCAATTGGGTGAGACTCAGCTAGGCTTAGTTTCCTCTTTGGTCACAGTCCAAGTTAAGAGGAAGCATGGTTGATATAAATTTGCATTGGGGGCATCAAGGTGACAAGTTCTACCTGCAATTCACCTTCTGCCCAAACCTGGATTTCTGATCTAGGAAGAGAAGGTGAGAAGAATGGTTGGGCTGCGTCTCCTACTGCTGCTGCTCTTCTGGTTCCTGCCTCCACCGGCTGCTAAGAGTATGCAAACTGGGTGTGTGTTGACAAACACTTTACAGATTACAAGAGACTTTTACAGAACTGGTGATTTCATTATTGGTGGGAATTTTCCTCTGGGAACCATACATGCATCCAGTATCCACAACTTTCAGAAAGACCCATCTCTGCTTAAAGAAAGTATTTTGTAAGTTTCACTCAGAGCAGAAAAATTAAAATAATTATTTGATTGCTTTGTATTCAGGGACTCTTTTCAGAAATACTTGTTTTAGTGATGTTTGCAATATCGTATCATAGTTCAGATCTTTGTGCTTTTCTCAATAAAGAGCCAAACTCATAAAATAGGCAAGAATTCTCTATCTTTTCAGAACTCTTGATCAGCAATAGCAATAGCACTTAGACTTATATACCACTTCACAGTGCTTTACAGCCCCGTCTAAGCAGTTTACAGAGTCAGCGTATTGCCCCCAACAATCCGCATCCTCATTTTACCGACCTCGGAAGGATGGAAGGCTGAGTCAACCTTGAGCCGGTGAGGATCGAACTGCTAAACTGCAGACAGACAGCAGCTAGTAGAGGTAGCCTGCAGTACTGCATTCTAACCACTGTGCCTCCACAGCTCATCAGGAAGCTAATAAACCACCCAAAATGTGAGGCGAAGAAGTTGACTTACAATATTAGTTTGGCCAGAAAGTCATGGTGCAAAACTGAAAGAAGCGGTCAACCCCTTGACACTCTGGAAGAGGTTTAAGAAATGCCTCAGTTTTGGAATCAGGATTGCTCTGACCCCACTGGAGGCTTGTACTCAGCAATGATTACCAGACCAGAAGAAGCTGTTCCAAGAGAGGACCAAATTGGTTGGGGTGGAAGAAGAGCAATTGGGAAGGACCATACCCACTGGAGCAAAAGTGAAGAAGGGAGGGACAATAGAGAGGTATAAAATGATCTGGGATATGGACAGACAGGATTTTCTCCTTTCTCACAGAACCATCAAATATTAATCAAGGAATATCCTTAAGAAAATTAGAATGGAATGGAATGAAATGGAATGGAATAGAATGGAATAGAATGGAATAGAATAGAATAGAATAGAATAGAATAGAATAGAATAGAACTGGAAGGGACCTTGAAGGTCTTCTAATCCAGCCCCCCGCTCAAGCAGGAGAACCTATACCATCTCAGACAAGTGACTGTCCAGTTTCTTCTTAAAAACCTCCAATAAAATTTGGGACTTCCTACTGCAAAGGATATTTTTAAAAAAACACGATAAATTCCACCAGCACACACAAGCTTTCCTTACAATTTCCCCAATGATTTTCTCACTGTAGAGTCATACCAAAGAATTACCAGCAGTTGACAGCCTTGGTGTTTGCAGTCACAGAGCTCAACAAGGATCTAGTTCTTCTCTCCAACATCACACTTGGCTTCCACATTTATAGCAATTTTCAGACTGAGGTGGCGATTTGCTCAAACAGTCTCTCCCTGCTCTCCACACGGGGCCGAATGGTTCCGGGTTACAAATGTGACAGGCAGGACCCTCTGCTCTCTGTCATTGGAGATCTCAATCCCAAATCCTCCAGGCTGATGGCCTCCATCTTCAGCATCTTCAAGGTCCCACAGGTAAGAGGGCCTCATTGGATACAATATCAGGTAGACAAACAAAAAAGTGAAGACACAGAGACATAGAAAAGACAAAGGTGGGAAAAGGTGTTTTGGGGGACATATATTTATATTTTTTGTGTCGAGATATGTTTTTATAGAACCCAACAATGATAAGTAATGCAATAATTTTGAAATGTGGTATTTGCCAAGAGGAATTCCTTCCTAATCTATTCTTCATCAAAATGTAGAGTAGTATATTCTCTGTATTAAGTTGACGGATTGTTCCCTTGGCTTCTGACATGTCATCACCAGGCATCACTTCTTCCTAATATGTAATCCTTCTTCCTAAGAAGGCCAGAAAATTAAGCTTGCCATTCAAAGTGAGCCAGCCTAATAAGTGAGGCAATAATCCACATAATGGTGATCCCTAAAATTTACTCTCTCAAGAATCTCACTTTCTCCAGCTCGGCGTTGGCTTTGAGTCCACTCAAGGAAGCAGAATAGTTTACCCTTCCTTCTTCTGGATCAATCCCAAGGAATTTCCTCAATATGAGGGTTTAGCCCAGCTGCTCCTGTATTTCCAGTGGAACTGGGTTGGATTTATTGCCTCTGAAAGTGAGATTGGAGAACATTTCGTCTCATCTCTGATGCCAATGCTTAAGAAGAAGGAGATCTGCCTGGCCTTCAGTGAAATGTTGAAATTGGATTTTCTTATTATTACAATGTTGAACTTTCTTCCTATTCTGGAGACATGGTCTAAAGCTGAAGTGATTATTCTGTTTGGAGACTCCAATAGTATTACAAATGTACAGGTAGCAATGAATGTCCATGAATATTTGACAAAGACATCATTTTGGAAAGTTTGGATCTTAACTTCCCATTGGAAACTTAGCGTGGTGAGGAATCCAAACATATTGAAAGCAGTCAAGCCCTTCCATGGGGCCTTGCATTTTAGGCACCACACCGGGGATGTCTCAGGATTCAGCCATTTCCTCCTGTCTTTAGACCCCTTGAAGTCACAAGGGGACATCTTTCTCCCACTATGCTGGGAAATGTTGTTTGACTGCAGGTTCCACAAGCCAGGCAGGATCCTTCCAAAAGCGAAAAAACAATGTACAGGAAAAGAGAATTTGCAGAGTCTACCTTCTTACATTTTTGAAACTAGCATGGAAGGTGAAAGTTACAATATCTACAATGCCGTTTATGCTGTGGCACACGCATTGCGTGCCATGCATGGATCTGGAGGACGACCAACCATGACGAGGCTTGGAAAGAGGATCTCAAATATTAAACCATGGCAGGTAATCTCAGTGACTTTTTCTCTAGTCCACAAATTCCTAGTTACCTATATGCATTTCTTGAATCACTGATTAAATATCTGTATGCTATCGATGTATCTAAGAAGAGATTAAGGTAGCAATTATTTTACAACAGAGGGATAGAATCAAGATCACGTGAAGTGTTAATACCACTTTACAATGCCTTGGTATGGCCACACTTGGAATACTGCATCCAGTTTTGGTCACCACGATGTAAAAAAGATGTTGAGACTCTAGAAAGAGTACAGAGAAGAACAACAAAGATGTTTGGGGGACTGGAGGCTAAAACATATAAGGAACGGTTGCTGGAATTGGGTCTGTCTAGTTTAACGAAGAGAAGGACGAGGGGGGACAGGATAGCAGTGCTCCAGTATCTCAGGGGTTGCCCCAAAGAAGAGGGAGTCAAGCTCTTCTCCAAAGCCCCTGAAGGCAGGACAAGAAGCAACGGATGGAAACTAACCAAAGAGAGAAGCAACCTAGAACTAAGGAGAAACTTCCTGACAGTTAGAACAATTAACCAGTGGAACAACCTGCCTCCAGAAGCAGTGAATGCTCCAACACTGGAAGTTTTTAAGAAGAGACTGGACAGCCATTTGTCCGAAATAGTACAGGGTTTTCTGCCTGAGCAGGGGGTTGGACTAGAAGACCTCCAAGGTCCCTTCCAACTTTACCATTATTATCATCATTATTATTATTATTATTATTATTATTATTATTATTATTATTATTATTATTATTATTATTATTATTATTATTATTATTATTATTATTATTATTACAACTTTAATTTGCATTGTGAGAGTTTTTTTGTTGAAAAGGAATAGATGGAGGAAAAAGAGAATTAAACCAAACCAAGAGCAAAGAGCTTCTTGGAAGCTTCTGGAAGGACATCAATGGTTGCCTGAAATATAGCTGTGACCACTCCAGGGAGGAGTGGTCAGCCCAGAGCATGATGACAATCTGGGTGCTTTTGTGCAAAATGCTTTAACAGATCATTTCTAGTCTTAGTGAGTACATTTGCAGAAGCATCCCAGTTTCTCTCAGTAGGTAGCCCGAATCCAATCTGTAAAAATACACTCAATTCATTTTAATGTTGGTTTAGGTTACTGTGGCTTAGAATTCTTGGGTGAATCCACCCCATTTTTTTAGTATGACATTTCTTGTACTGCTTTGTTTGTTCTGTTAAGCCTCTGTCCACCTCAGCATATGCAGCAGAACCCAACATGGTCCTAAAGGGCTCCTGATCTGAAATTCATCAGACTTTTCAACATCAAAGGCTAAATTATTCCTCTCTCGACCCGTGAAATAACAAACCCTATATTATTTTAGAGAAATGGCTGTCCAGTCTCTTCTTAAAGACCTCCAGTGTTGGAGCATTCACCGCTTCTGGAGGCAGGTTGTTCCACTGGTTAATTGTTCTAACTGTCAGGAAGTTTCTCCTTAGTTCTAGGTTGCTTCTCTCTTTGGTCAATTTCCACCCTTTGCTTCTTGTCCTGCCTTCAGGCGCTTTGGAGAATAGCTTGACTCCCTCTTCTTTGTGGCAACCCTTGAGATATTGGAACACTGCTATCATGTCACGCCTTGTCTATCTCTTCATTAAACTAGACATATCCATATTCATCTCTGTTAGTGAGGATTAGATCCAATATGACTAATCCCCTAGTTCCCTTCTCTACTTTTCAGGAGACAAAGTTGTCTGCTAGGTTTGTCAGGAATCTGTTTGATCTTCCACTTGGTGCAGAGTTTGTCTCCCAGTTGATGGCAGGGTAATTAAAGTCCCCCATTACTATAGTGATGTGCTTCCTACCTACCTTAGTTAGCTGACTAGCAAAAAGTTCATCTATTTCCTCTGTTTGGTTGGGTGGCCTATAGTATACACCTATGGTAATGTCATTTTTCCCCTTTTATATTGACCCAAATGCATTCAAGACAGTTTTCATCATTGTTGTGCTCTATTTCTGTAGAGATGTAGTTATTTCTTATATAGAGAGCAACTCCACCTCCTCTTTTATTTAGTCTATTTCTTTTAAATAATTTAAATCCCTCTAGCTGTGTGTTCCATTTGTGGGTTTCACCTCACCATGTTTCGTAATGGCAACAATATCATATCTGCCCTCATTTACGTGAATTTCTAATTCACCTTGTTTATTGTTCATACTCTGTGCATTGGTGTATAGACATTTGAGTCCTTTATGAATGACCCTGTGTTTACTTTCTACATAACCTGTGTGGTGCCTGGGTTCCCCTATTTTCTTACCACCTGTTTGGTTACTGCACTTTTTGTGGCACTCCCTATTAAAAGCTTGATTTTGCTTGATAGCAAGATTGATATTCTTTTCCACACACACATCTATATTACATGCACTGCTAACCCTGTAATTTTTTGATTGCCAAGGACAGGGATGTATCAATTAACTCATTTCCCCCATTGTTTATTTTAAATATTCCTCCAGGAAATCTGTGAGTTTATTGCCAAGTAACTCAGTCCCTTTCTTTGATGCATGCAAACCATCTCTTTTGTACATTATTTCATTGGACCAGCTACAGACATTGTGACTAATATAACCAAAGCCTTCCCCTTTACACCACTCCTTTAGCCACATATTGAATTCTGCTATACGCTGGCCTTTTCCATTTTGCTTCTTATACACTGGTAAAACACTGGAATTGAAGAAGCCATGATATAAACATCCAATAATAAAGAGAATATGTTTTCATTTTGGGGATGGAGTTGAATATTTGATGTTAGTTCTGAGTGCTTAGATCTCCACCAAGGGCACTCATTTAGCTTTTTAAATATAGACACATCTCCTAAGATGATGGCCATTACATTATGATAGAAACCAGGATGTATTATGTGTAGCATTCAGCCAATTAATCCAGGTGTCTTTTCTTTCAGATTCTTCCCTATCTGAAGAACGTCAAGTTCAACAACAGTGCTGAAGAAGTCTCCTTCTCAGAAAATGAATTGGTATCTGCTGGTTATGATCTTCTTAACTGGCTTTTCCTCCCCAATCAATCTTTTGTCCCCATTAAAGTTGGACAAATAGATCCAAGGGCTCCCCCAGGCCAGAATTTCACCATTAACTCTGATGGAATCATCTGGGCCACAAAAGTGAGTTGAAAGGAAATCTTATAAATTCAGGAAAGGCTTCATTCTCTCCTGGGGCGGCAGAACATCCTTCTAACTGGAAAACAGCTCTATTGAACCAGAAAATATTTCAGGAATTTTTTGAAAAAACCTGCTTCTGAATTTAACACATTTGAGATTTGATTTTGAAAAGTCCAAGATGCAGTAGGATTGGAAAGAAACCTAGGATACTATTAGAGCAAAAAACAGTGATTTCTATGGACAGTTCCCATTCAGTTGGATCCTCACGATTCCTTGTTTCTTTGCATTTTGAGATCCCATTTCCAATCTCCAGCATCCATTGGGTCAGGATTACCACTGGCCTGAATCCCCCTGGAGCTTATTCTTTTTTCTGATAGGCCATTTCTTTTGGAAGACATTCTAAAGATGGAAACAAAAATATAGAAAGAGACAAATGAAGCATACTTATTACTTAGGCCATCTCAAACATTTTTTTTTGTCTTTTAGAAGGTGCCCTTTGCCAGGTGTGGCATGAAGAGGTGCCATGCAGGAGAGAGGAGACATGTTCCAGAGGGCAAGCAGGTTTGCTGCTACCAATGTGACCCTTGTCCAGAAGGGACCATTTCAGATCAGACAGGTAGGGCAGAGCTCAAATGTTGATTTTGCAGGAAGTCATTCAGTGAGGAAAAAAAATTAGCATCAATTTTGGTAGCATTCTTTATCTGCTTCGATATATTCATACTTTTCAGCAGACCATCACAATTCATGAATCTAATGTCATGGTTCCGAAAAGAAGCAGCTTTTCAAATACCTTTGAGGCTTATTTACCTTAAAGAATCCTTTTATTGCTACATAGCTTCGGCACGTACAATAATGAAGCCAAAAACTGAAACCTCCCACCCCCAATCACCTGTAACAAAGCATAACTCACTCCTTCATTTTACAGTCATCAATCACATTCTCCAATTAGTATGAAGTGTGAATGGTCCCGCCCCTACTTCTTCTGTTACAGCTGACCTTGGCAGTGCTGTGCTGAAATATTGTTATGGTTAACTAGCATATTTTCCCATCCACTAGGCTAGTATTGTCTGCTTTAACTCTAGAAGTGATATGCAGGCTAAATAAAACATGTTTGCTTCTTCACATATGACAAGCAAGAACATCCGATGTTAGCAGTCTTGACATCTAAACTATACTATCCTCACGGAAC
>NW_015387029.1:252818-256102 GCF_001527695.2 Protobothrops mucrosquamatus
TAATATGGAGAAGATGGATTGTTTATATTTAAAAGTAGCATAGAGTGGTGGAATATAATTTAGGT
Organism: Protobothrops mucrosquamatus; assembly: GCF_001527695.2. Lineage (NCBI taxonomy): Eukaryota > Metazoa > Chordata > Lepidosauria > Squamata > Viperidae > Protobothrops > Protobothrops mucrosquamatus. The sequence goes on from NW_015387029.1 coordinate 252,884, forward strand.
TTTTAGTAAATTTGTTCTTTTATATTTTACCTACTCATGTAGAATAATATACTTTGTGGAGTTAGAGATATTAATATTTGCTTACTTATATTTGAATATTATCCTGGGATTAGGTTTGGGAAGTCCGGGGGGGGTGGGTTTTCATATAGTATTGTGTAATATTTGTGATGTTTTTTTCTATGATGAAAATAATAAAAATTTTATATTGAAAAAAAAAAAAAAGGCTCACTGCAGTGTTTTATTAGTCAGAATGTTTTTTGGGGGGCGGGTGCCTCTTCCAAAATAATAATGGGAGACACACCCCTGCAGACAAAGAGATGAGTTCATATCTATACATTTAGGAAAGGATGTAAGAATGAAAGGATACATATATAAATGTTTTAAATAAATAAATATTCATAAGTAATAACATAATATACCTCCTTCGCTTCCGTCCTCTACAGAGAACAATAGTTACAAGAAACATTTACATCTTGAGATCCAGGGGCTGCTTTGGAAATGTTCTGATATTGCTTATGTCTGGATGTGTCTATTAAATAATCCTATTGATCGGAATACTGATTTTCCCCACCCAGAGAAATCAATCCCCACTGATCCCTATTGTCCAGCCCCACAAAAAGTTGAATGCAAACTAAAACATTCTCAAGAGACACAGAAATCTCTCTATTGTCTCGGGTCCAGTACTTTTGATGGATTTTCTTAGTTTGAGTCAATCAAATAGGGTATAGTTTAGAAAGAGCCCATTACATCAGTGCAAAGGCATTATCCAGAAAGAGAACGTGACTAAAACTAGGAAAATCTTCTCCTGAGTAGAAAGTCTTTGCCAAAGGAGAAGATTTCCTCTTTGCCTCTTGAGGTCTAGAAACAAATATGTGATGTGTCAATTCTGCCATCACACCACTGCAGCCCTGCTTTGCATTGATGGTAGCCTGACAAAAAATGTAAGGAGGGGGATAGAGGGATAGAGGGATAGAGGGAGGGGGGATGACAGGAACTAGAAGTGCCAATCAGAGACAACAATTGGACAATCCAAGGACACAGACATGGGAATGGAACGTGAACGCCCACCAAAGAGGCACCAAACTTTAGAGCTGTTAACCAAACAACTAATCTGAACCTTATTCGACACTGGCAAACTGACCAGGGGGAGGGAGGCCTGGGAGAAGTGAAAAATATAAGCTTTACATGGGAATCCTCAGATATGGCTTTTCCTAAACTGTAACCACTTGGCTTTAGTAAAAGCATACCTTTCCCTGCAAAATGAATCAAGGGTCTTTCTTTTCAAATGCCCAAGCTGGGACAGCCCTGACAGGAAGGCTCTCTATTAAATCAGTGTAGGTGTAAGATCCTGTGGAGCAGTTTGATGGTTGGATGTTAGAACTGCCACTCAAAAGAGAAAATGCCTCCTTCCTTAAATTGGGGATGGGATGTAGAGAAAAGGGGGGAAAGGTGTGGCTAGATGTCTAGATCTGAGAGGTGTTCCCAATCCTATTGTGGGAAGTCAGACCTCCCAGAGAAATAAATATTTTGGGGGATATTAAAAAGGCAGAATGTTATATTTTCCCAAAGGAATAATGGAAAATCTTAGGCAGAAATCACCACTCCCAAGTCTCTCTACCCCAAACAGAAACCAGGTCTGTAGAAATGCAGATGTGATAATCCTGTCAGAAAGATTGGAGCCAGGAAGCTTGGTGTGCATGGGATTAGAAAGACCAAGATCCCTAGAATCAACCAATCTCATCCCAAAAATCCAACACAGGACATAGTCATCAGCCACACCCCCAAGAAAGCAGTTTAGGACATAATAGATTTAACCCACCACCATCAGACTACCAGAAAAGCACACGCAGACTCAGGTCAAAGTTCATGCCACAGGAACAGAAAAGAACCTCAAAAGCCCAAGAAGATATAAAAACCCAACACTCTCAACTACATGTGGTAAGCTTTCCCAGAGCCACCTTTCTGTCTGGCTCTCCTCTTCAATAAACTACAACCTTCTTTCTAAAGCAGTCTCCATTTTGTTTATTCCCAGCTTGGACTGGACCCTGATGAAGATTTTTCTTTCAACACTACTATTTGGAAATGTTCCACGGACCAAATGATACTTTTTTACATTCTTATTTATAATATTGATGACTTTCCCAGATAGCAAGGACACTTGATGGAATACAACAAATTGATTAACAAAAAAAAGAAGGCATACTGGATACTGGATGAAAATTGGCCAGTATGATGGGATCCAGGAATAGTTTCTTCAGGAGAACAAGGCCTCCTTGAGAGATGCGAGAACAACATCTCTCTCAAGGATGAATTTATGCTGGATCCAGTTCCATTCCTGGGTCTGATCCCAATAACAGAGACTTTCTGCTTCCAATTTTAGTTCTTGCCTACATCTTCTTTCTTGATCTTTGGGCATTCAGACCCCCCACAGCTCAATACCATTCTTTTAAACAAATTGAAGCTTTTTTTAAAAAAAACCTACCATAACTAACATCTGCTTTTGGAGGAGGAGCTGAGAGACCAGGGAGACACCGAGATTGCACAGCAGTCCTAAGTGAGTCAGTGCAATGTCATGCAAGACCAATGTCCCCACTACTGGGAGGACCAATCATCCACAGCTACTTGATTTTGCTAGGATTAAAATGGAGAATCTTTCTTCCCATCCAATAGACTTCAGGCACTAGGGCAAAACTTTGCTTGGTCAATCAATGGCTGTATAATTGAATATCATCAGGGTAAGGATGATACCTGACCTTGAAATGAGAAGGCCTCACTGAAATACCTTGAAAATCAGGGGTTTGGGCTCATTGTCTCCCCTACAATCAACACTGAATAGAAAGAGCTTCAGAGAATGGAGAGAACCACATAACACTATGTATCCATTCCTATTACCCCAGCCAATCCAGAGGTGTATCATGGGTGATGGTATCTTTCCCACACCAGTTCACTTCTGAAGACATACTTCCCAAGACAAACACAGCAGACAAACTTTTATGATTCCAACTCATTGTTGGATAACTCTCCTGTAGAGTTTAACTTAACCTGACACCTTGAGAGATCCACCTGCCAACCTTTAAGTTCTATGGGAGAAGTCAGAGATTAATTTCATCACCTGCCATGTTGGTATTTATAAACCACTTATTCCATACAAGTATTGATATGATTGCCCAGACTTACTAGGGTACAACTGATTGTCACATGACACCATGCCCCATGAAT
>NW_015387029.1:258628-276499 GCF_001527695.2 Protobothrops mucrosquamatus
ACCACCTTTAAAGCGCTTCATGGCATAGGACCCGGTTATCTCCGAGACCGCCTTCTGCCGCAGATTCCCTCCCATAGACCGGTACGCTCCCACAGAGTGGGTCTCCTCAGGGTGCCGTCGGCCAAGCAATGTCGGCTGGCGACCCCCAGGGGGAGGGCCTTCTCTGTGGGTGCCCCTGCCCTCTGGAATGAACTACCCCCCAAGATTCGGACGATTCTGGATCTCCTTACCTTCCGTCGCGCCCTCAAGACATGGCTTTTTCAGCAAGCGGACCTGGCCTAGGGAGGATTTTATACTGGGTTCATTTTAAGGAATTCGAAATAACACAACTTTAAAATTTGGTTTAATTCGGTTTTACAGGGGGGGATTGTATATATACCTTTGTTTTAAATATGTTGTGAGCCGCCCTGAGTCTCGTCGGGAGAAGGGCGGGATACAAATTAAATTAAATAAATAAATAAATAAATAAATGCTCAGTTTCACATAACTCTAATACCCAACTTCACCTTGACTCTCAACTGAATCTGCTCTGTGGATTAGCAACAGGAGACCCAAACTTGTTTTTCTCGATCTGGAGTATGAAGCGTAGCTATTGCTCAGTAAATAGGATAATTGCTTTTCCATGAAATTATCAGAAAAACAATAATTTCTAATGTATCCCCTATAGATTTCTATCTACAAAAATCTTCTGAGATAAAACCTGCTTTAAATTATATACTCGGAGTTCTCCTGGTGGGGGCAGACATATTACTTCATCTTGTCTTCCAAAGAGCTGACTCTGAGGTTTGGTGAGATTCAACTGGGTGAGACTCAGCTAGGCTTAGTTTCCTCTTTGGTCACAGTCCAAGGTAAGAGGAAGCATGGTTGATATAAATTTGCATTGGGGGCATCAAGGTGACAAGTTCTACCTGCAATTCACCTTCTGCCCAAACCTGGATTTCTGATCTAGGAAGGGAAGGTGAGAAGAATGGTTGGGCTGCGTCTCCTACTGCTGCTGCTCTTCTGGTTCCTGCCTCCACCGGCTGCTAAGAGGATGCAAACTGGGTGTGTGTTGAAAAACACTTTACAGATTACAAGAGACTTTTACAGAACTGGTGATTTCATTATTGGTGGGAATTTTCCTCTGGGAACCATACATGCATCCAGTATCCACAACTTTCAGAAAGACCCATCTCTGCTTAAAGAAAGTATTTTGTAAGTTTCACCCAGAGGGGAAAAATGTAAATAATTATTTGATTGCTTTGTATTCAGGGACTCTTTTCAGAAAGACTTGTTTTAGTGATGTTTGCAATGTCGTATCATAGTTCAAATCTTTGTGCTTTTCTCAATAAAGAGCCAAACTCATAAAATAGGTAAGAATTCTCTATCTTTTCAGAACTCTTGATCAGCAATAGCAATAGCACTTAGACTTATATATCACTTCACAGTGCTTTACAGCCCCGTCTAAGCAGTTTACACAGTCAACGTATTGCCCCCAACAATCCGCATCCTCATTTTACCGACCTCGGAAGGACGGAAGGCTGAGTCAACCTTAAGCTGGTGAGGATCGAACTGCTAAACTGCAGACAGACAGCAGCTAGTAGAGGTAGCCTGCAGTACTGCATTTTAACCACTGTGCCTCCACAGATCATCAGGAAGCTAATAAACCACCCAAAATGTGAGGCGAAGAAGTTGACTTACAATATTAGTTTGGCCAGAAAGTCATGGTGCAAAACTGAAAGAAGAGGTCAACCCCTTGACACTCTGGAAGAGTTTTAAGAAATGCCTCAGTTTTGGAATCAGGATTGCTCTGACCCCACTGGAGGCTTGTACTCAGCAATGATTACCAGACCAGAAGAAGCTGTTCCAAGAGAGGACCAAATTGATTGGGGTGGAAGAAGAGCAATTGGGAAGGACCATACCCCCTGGAGCAAAAGTGAAGAAGGGAGGGACAATAGAGAGGTATAAAATGATCTGGGATATGGACAGATAGGATTTTCTCCTTTCTCTCAGAACCATCAAATATTAATCAAGGAATATCCTTAAGAAAATTAGAATGGAATGGAACGGAACGGAACGGAACGGAACAGAACAGAACAGAACAGAACAGAACAGAACAGAACAGAATAGAATAGAATAGAATAGAATAGAATAGAATAGAATAGAATAGAATAGAATAGAATAGAATAGGAAGGGACCTTGGAGGTCTTCTAATCCAGACCCCCTCTCAAGCAGGAGAACCTATACCATCTCAGACAAGTGACTGTCCAGTTTCTTCTTAAAAACTTCCAATGAAATTTGGGACTTCCTACTGCAAAGAACATTTTTTAAAAAACACGATAAATTCCACCAGCAAACACAAGCTTTCCTTACAATTTCCCCAATGATTTTCTCACTGTAGAGTCATAGCCAAGAATTACCAGCAGTTCACAGCCTTGGTGTTTGCAGTCACAGAACTCAACAAGGATCTAGTTCTCCTCTCCAACATCACACTTGGCTTCCACATTTATAGCAATTTTCAGACTGAGGTGGCAATTTGCTCAAACAGTCTCTCCCTGCTCTCCACACGGGGCCGAATGGTTCCGGGTTATAAATGTGACAGGCAGGACCCTCTGCTCTCTGTCATTGGAGATCTCAATCCCAAATCCTCCAGGCTGATGGCCTCCATCTTCAGCATCTTCAAGGTCCCGCAGGTAAGGGGAGCTGCACTGGATACAGTATCAGGTAGACAAACAACAAAGTGAAGACACAGAGACACAGAAAAGGTGGTTTGGGGGACATATATTTATATTTTTGTGTCAAGATATGTTTTTATAGAACCCAAAAATGATAGCTAATGAGATAATTTTGAAATGTGGTATTTGCCAAGAGGAATTCCTTCCTAATCTATTCTTCATCAAAATGTAGTGTAGTATATTCTCTGTATTAAGTTGACGGATTGTTCCCTTGGCTTCTGACATGTCATCACCAGGCATCACTTCTTCCTAATATGTAATCCTTCTTCCTAAGAAGGCCAGAAAATTAAGCTTGCCATTCAAAGTGAGCCAGCCTAATAGGTGAGGCAATAATCCACATAATGGTGATCCCTAAAATTTACTCTCTCAAGAATCTCACTTTCTCCAGCTCGGTGTTGGCTTTGAGTCCACTCAAGGAAGCAGAATAGTTTACCCTTCCTTCTTCTGGATCAATCCCAAGGAATTTCCTCAATATGAGGGTTTAGCCCAGCTGCTCCTGTATTTCCAGTGGAACTGGGTTGGATTTATTGCCTCTGAAAGTGAGAGTGGAGAACGTTTCGTCTCATCTCTGATGCCAATGCTTAAGAAGAAGGAGATCTGCCTGGCCTTCAGTGAAATGTTGAAATTGGATTTTCTTACTACTACAGTGTTGAACTTTCTTCCTATTCTGGAGACATGGTCTAAAGCTGAAGTGATTATTCTGTTTGGAGACTCCAATAGTATTACAAATGTACAGGTAGCAATGAGTGTCAATGAATATTTGACAAAGACGTCATTTTGGAAAGTTTGGATCTTAACTTCCCATTGGAAACTTAGCGTGGTGAGGAATCGAAACATATTGAAAGCAGTCAAGCCCTTCCATGGGGCCTTGCATTTTAGGCACCACACCGGGGATGTCTCAGAATTCAGCCATTTCCTCCTGTCTTTAGACCCCTTGAAGTCACAAGGGGACATCTTTCTCCCACTCTGCTGGGAAATGTTGTTTGACTGCAGGTTCCACAAGCCAGGCAGGATCCTTCCAAAAGGGAAAAAACAATGTACAGGAAAAGAGAATTTACAGAGTCTACCTTCTTACATTTTTGAAACTAGCATGGAAGGTGAAAGTTACAATATCTACAATGCCGTTTATGCTGTGGCACATGCATTGCATGCCATATATGGATCTGGAGGACGACCAACCATGATGAGGCTTGGAAGGAGGATCTCAAATATTCAACCATGGCAGGTAATCTCAGTGACTTTTTCTCTAGTCCACAGATTCCTAGTTACCTATATGCATTTCTTGAATCACTGATTAAATATCTGTATGCTATCGATGTATCTAAGAAGAGATTAAGATAGCAATTATTTTAAAACAGAGGGATAGAATCAAGATCAGGTGAAGTGTTAATACCACTTTACAAGGCCTTGGTAAGGCCACACTTGGAATACTGCATCCAGTTTTGGTCACCAGGATGTAAAAAAGAGGTTGAGACTCTAGAAAGAGTGCAGAGAAGAGCAACAAAGAGGATCAGGGGACTGGAGGCTAAAACATATAAGGGACAGTTGCTGGAATTAGATATGTCCAGTTTAACAAAGAGAAGGACGAAGGGGGACATGATAGCAGTGTTCCAGTATCTCAGGGGCTGCCACAAAGAAGAGGGAGTCAAGCTATTCTCCAAGGTGCCGGAAGGCAGGACAAGAAGCAACGGATGGAAACTAACCAAGGAGAGAAGCAACTTAGAACTAAGGAGAAACTTCCTGACAGTTAGAACAATTAACCAGTGGAACAACCTGCCTCCAGAAGCGGTGAATGCTCCAACACTGGAAGTTTTTAAGAAGAGACTGGACAGCCATTTGTCCGAATTGGTATAGGGTTTTCTGCCTGAGCAGGGGGTGACCTCCAATCCCTTCCAACTTTACTATTATTATTATTATTATTATTATTATTATTATTATTATTATTATTATTATTATTATTATTATTATTATTATTATTATTATTATTACAACTTTAATTTGCATTGTGAGAGTTTTTTTGTTGAAAAGGAATAGATGGAGGAAAAAGAGAATTAAACCAAACCAAGAGCAAAGAGCTTCCTAAAAGCTTCTGGAAGGATATCAATGGTTGCCTAAAAGTTAGCTGTGACCACTCCAGGGAGGAGTGGTCAGCCCGGAGCATGATGACAATCTGGGTGCTTTTGTGCAAAATGCTTTAACAGGTCATTTCTAGTCTTAGTGAGTACATTTGCAGAAGCATCCCAGTTTCTCTCAGTAGGTAGCCCGAATCCAATCTGTAAAAATACACTCAATTCATTTTAATGTTGGTTTAGGTTACTGTGGCTTAGAATTCTTGGGTGACTCCACCCCATTTTTTTAGTATGACATTTCTTGTACTGCTTTATTTGTTGTGTTAAGCCTCTGTCCACCTCAGCATATGCAGCAGAACCCAACATGGTCCTAAAGGGCTCCTGATCTGAAATTCATCAGACTTTTCAACATCAAAGGCTAAATTATTCCTCTCTCGACCCGTGAAATAACAAACCCTATATTATTTCAGACAAATGGCTGTCCAGTCTCTTCTTAAAGACCTCCAATGTTGGAGCATTCACCGCTTCTGGAGGCAGGTTTTTCCACTGGTTAATTGTTCTAACTGTCAGGAAGTTTCTCCTTAGTTCTAGGTTGCTTCTCTCTTTGGTCAATTTCCACACGTTGCTTCTTGTCCTGCCTTCAGGCGCTTTGGAGAATAGCTTGACTCCCTCTTCTTTGTGTCAACCCCTCAGATATTGGAACACTGCTATCATGTCATCCCTTGTCTATCTCTTCATTAAACTAGACATATCCATATTCATTTCTGTTAGTAAGGATTAGATCCAATATGATTAATCCCCTAGTTCCCTTCTCTACTTTTCGGGAGACAAAGTTGTCTGCTAGATTTGTCAGGAATCTGTTTGATCTTCCACTTGGTGCAGAGTTTGTCTCCCAGTTGATGGCAGGGTAATTAAAGTCCCCCATTACTATTGTGATGTGCTTCTTACCTACCTTAGTTAGTTGACTAGCAAAAAGTTCATCTATTACCTCTGTTTGGTTGGGTGGCCTATAGTATACAGCTATGGCAATGTCCTTTTCCCCCCTTTTATATTGACCAAAATGCATCCAAGACAGTTTTCATCATTGTTGTGCTCTATTTCTGTAGAGATGTAATTATTTCTTATATAGAGAGCAACTCCGCCTCCTCTTTTATTTGGTCTATTTTTTAAAAAAAATTTAAATTCCTCTAGCTGTGTGTTCCATTTGTTGGTTTTACCCCACCATGTTTCCGTAATGGAAACAATATCATATCTGCACTCATTTACGTGAATTTCTAATTCACCCTGTTTACTGTTCATACTCTGTGCATTGGTGTATAGACATTTGAGTCCTTTATGACTGACCCTGTGTTTACTTTCTACATAACCTGTGTGGTGCCTGGGTTCCCCTATTTTCTTACCACCTGTTTGGTTACTGCACTTTGTGTGGCACTCCCTATTAAAAGCTTGATTTTGCTTGATAGCAAGATTGATATTCTTTTCCACACACACATCTATGTTACATGCACTGCTAACCATGTAATTTTTTGATTGCCAAGGACAGGGATGTATCAATTAACTCATTGTACCTGTTGTTTAGTTTAAATATTCCTCCAGGAAATCTGTGAGTTTATTGCCAAGTAACTCAATCCCTTTCTTTGATGCATGCAAACCATCTCTTTTGTACATTATTTCATTGGACCAGCTACAGACATTGTGATTAATATAACCAAAGCCTTCCCCTTTACACCACTCCTTTAGCCACATATTGAATTCTGCTATACGCTGGCCTTTTCCATTTTGCTCCTTATACACTGGTAAAACACTGGAATTGAAGAAGCCATGATATAAACATCCAATAATAAAGAGAATATGTTGTCATTTTGGGGATGGAGTTGAATATTTGATATTAGTTCTGATTGCTTAGATTTCCACCAAGGGAACTCATTTAGCTTTTTAAATATAGACACATCTCCTAAGATGATGACCATTACATTATGATAGAAACCAGGATGTATTATGTGTAGCATTCAGCCAATTAATCCAGGTGCCTTTTCGTTCAGATTCTTCCCTATCTGAAGAACGTCAAGTTCAACAACAGTGCTGAAGAAGTCTCCTTCTCAGAAAATGAATTGGTATCTGCTGGTTATGATCTTCTTAACTGGCTTTTCCTCCCCAATCAATCTTTTGTCCCCATGAAAGTTGGACAAATAGATCCAAGGGCTCCCCCAGGTCAGAATTTCACCATTAACTCTGATGGAATCATCTGGGCCACAAAAGTGAGTTGAAAGTAAATCTTATAAATTCAGGAAAGGCTTCATTCTCTCCTGGGGCGGCAGAACATCCTTCTAATTGGAAAACAGCTCTATTGAATCAGAAAATATTTCAGGAATTTGTTGAAAAAACCTGCTTATGAATTTAACACATTTGAGATTTGATTTTGAAAAGTCCAAGATGGGGTAGGATTGGAAAGAAACCCAGGATACCATTAGAGCAGGCAACAGTGATTTCTATGGACAGTTCCCATTCAGCTGGATCCTCACGATTCTTTGTTTTAGAAAAGCTGTAACTCAATGTCACAAACCTTTCTTTGCATTTTGAGATCCCATTTCTGATCTCCAGCATCCATTGGGTCAGGATTACCACTGGCCTGAATCCCCCTGGAGCTTATTCTTGTTTCTGATAGGCCATTTCTTTTGGAAGACATTCTAAAGATGGAAACAGAAATATAGAAAGAGACAAATGAAGCATACTTATTACTTAGGCCATCTCAAACATTTTTTTTGTCTTTTAGAAGGTGCCCTTTGCCAGGTGTGGCATGAAGAGATGCCATGCAGGAGAGAGAAGACATGCTCCAGAGGGCAAGCAGGTTTGCTGCTACCAATGTGACCCTTGTCCAGAAGGGACCATTTCAGATCACACAGGTAGGGCAGAGCTCAAATGTTGATTTTGCGGGAAGTCATTCAGTGAGGAAAAAAAATTAGCATCAATTTTGGTAGCATTCTTTATCTGCTTCAATATATTCATACTTTTCTTGCTCGTCAGCAATTTAATACAGATTAGTTTCATGGCAGAATTTATAGGTTCCCTGCTAGACTTTCCACTCCTACTTTTACATCCCATCAGCAAAACCAGCTGCAAATTTTTCTGTGAAAGAATGGGATGTGAGATTCAAGCTTTAATTTTTAATAAGAATAAAGGAGAGTTCTTGTCTCAGAACTTATCAATCTCCCAGGAAATTCATAGACCTGTTGGAACAAGAGGAGATCCATTTACCTATGTCTGCTAACCCTTCCCTGCAAAAAAGATCGAATGAGTGGATTTGAAGTATAAAGCAGAGAGGTTGATCCTTTTTCCTGGCTAACCTATTCCCAAGGTCATCAATATGGATGGATGATTTGCCCCTGTTGATTCACCATGAAATGCACACTGACTCTTGATTTCAGATGCAGCTTGCTGTGACCCCTGCCCAGAAGACCGATATCCCAACAAGGACAAGGACCACTGCATTGCCAAGAAGATCCACTTCCTTTCCTATCAAGACACCCTGGGATATGCTTTAGCTTCTCTAGCTCTTTCTCTCTCTGTGATCACATCTGCAGTCCTGGTGATTTTCTTTAAGCATCGCGACACACCAATTGTCAAAGCCAACAACCGAGATCTCACCTACATCCTCCTGGTCTCCCTCCTGCTCTGCTTCCTCTGCTCTTTCCTCTTTATTGGTCGACCAGGAAAACTCACCTGTCTCTTCCGACAAACTACCTTTACGATTCTCTTTTCCCTTGCAGTTTCCTCTGTCTTGGCAAAAACTGTCATGGTGGTTCTGGCCTTCATGGCTACCAAGCCAGGGAATAGGACAAGGAAACTCTTAGGAAAACCACTGACCAACTCCATTGTCATAGCTTGTCCCATGGTTCAAGCAGTTCTTTGTGCCGTCTGGCTGGTAATCTCTCCCCCATTTCCCAACTTGGACTTCCATTCTCTGGTAGGAGAGGCCATCTTGGAATGTAATGAAGGCTCAGCTTTAATGTTTTATGCTGTCCTCGCCTACCTGGGTTTTTTGGCCTTTATCAGTTTCACTGTGGCTTTTCTCGCTAGGAAATTGCCTGACAGCTTTAATGAAGCCAAGTTCATTACTTTCAGCATGCTGATCTTTTGCAGTGTTTGGCTCACCTTCCTCCCCACCTACCTGAGTACCAAAGGGAAGTCCATGGTGGCCGTGGAGATCTTCTCCATCTTAGCCTCTGGGGCTGGTCTCTTGGCTTGCATCTTTTCCCCCAAATGTTGCATTATCCTATTGAGGCCCCATCTGAACTGTAGAGAAAACATAATGAGGCACAAGAATCTTTGACTTATGTAGGGATTGGGAAATTTTCTTTTGACTTTAGGGCTTTTTGCCAGTTGTGCCAAAGAAGCCTTGGAGGTCAACATAATAAACTTTGAGATTAAAAATGTGAATATCATTTTTAGCCAGACAGTTTCTTACCTTATTTATTTGAATCAAAAGCATTGCTATCTGTTTTTTAAGCAAGTTTCTTTCCCTAGACCTCTGAGGTTTTGCTGAGTAAAAACCTTTTCATTCAACTATTAAAGTTTCTTTAATTCTAGAGTTTAAATGAGTTCCATTTTTCTTTTCTATTAACTTAATAGAGAAACATTTTATTCATAAATAACATAGTGCGAAATAGACATTAATGGATATTTTCCTGCCCTTGCAATTTTTTTTCTCTTTCCAACCATTATGAAGGAAGGAAGGATTGGCAGATGGATGGAAGTAAGGAAGAAAAGATGGGTGTGAATAAAGGAAATATATTGTGACCTGTTTATTATTGAGCAGGAAAAAAGACAAAATTGTTGTCTTGCTTGTTCAATAAATGTATAGACAATTGTTCAGGAAATGCTTAGAAACTGATTATTTGGGAAGTCTCATATCTGTGTACTTGTATGTACAGATTTTGTTTATTTATTTTTATCCTGCCTTTATTATTTTTACAAACCATCCAAAGTGGCAAACATATCCAACATGTCTTCCTCCTCCATTTTCTCCATACACACACACACATAAACAAAGCCCCGTGAGGGGTGTTGGGCTGAGATAGACTGATGGGCCCAGTCACCTATATGGCTTTCACAGTTAAGGCAAGATTTGGACTCATTGCCTCCCTCTTTCTAACCTGGTGCCTTAACCCCTAGACCAAACTGGCTCTCTAGAATATTCTCTAGTATACCATACTGAGATGGTATGTTGTCTCTGGAATCAAATTATTTGCAGGAAATGTTCCACAGATTTTATATACATACTCACTGAGACTATTGTCATGGGTTCTTTTAAGTAGACTCAAGTCAGTGAGTTCCAAAACACTAGAGAGCCAACACATCAATGCAGGCCCATAGACAACACACAAACACAAACACAAGCATTCACAAGGCTGCTATATTTCCATCCACAAACTGCCTGAATGCCTGCTGGACAGCAGCCAAGGGTGGGACCTCTCTCCTCCAGTCAACACTGATTGTTATCTGTCCCATAGAAATGAAAAGAAACAGCAGAATGCAGTCCCATTCACTCCCATTCCATGGACCCGTTAGAGAAGGATACTATGGTCAGTGATATTGAAGACCACTCAAAGGTCACATTGAGCCAAGATGGATGCACCTCTCTCATCCCACTCTTACCAAACCTCATCTAAAATTGCAACCAATGCCTTTTCCATCCCATCTCCAGGTCTGAATCCTGACCAAATGTGCCTAGACAGATTGCTCCATGCAGGGCCCTTTTTGTAAGTTCCATGTGACCACCTTCTCCACAACCTTCTTTTAAAAAGTGAGATTGGAGATTCATTATCACCACTATGTTTGTCATTGCACTGATTCAGACTATGGCTATCAAACATCAAAAATATCTGCCAGGCTACCTCACCTCCTTTACATGGACAATCTGTGCTGTATGGAAAAATATAATCTCAAATAGAATCACTGCTCAGCACTGCCCGTTTATATAGTCAATATATTGCAGTGGAGATTGGATTTTACAAATGTGTCATAGACACCATTAAACAGGGAAAAATTATGAAAACAGAAGGAATCATGATATCAAAAATCAAGATAAAGATGATCACTACAAATACCTAGGCATCCTTCAAGCTGGCCACATCAAGCAAGTAAGACAAGAGTAAAGTCAGAAATGAATACATCAAGAGAATAAACAAGATCTTAAAATCCAAATTCAGTGGAGAAACAACATCAAGCAAATTAACACCTAGTAATTCCAGTCATTAGATACACAGCTGGACTGGATTCAAGCAGAATTAAATGTTCCAAATAAGAAGACCAGAAAAATAATGGCAATGAATGATGCTCTTTATTCCCACAGTGATGCTGACAGACTCTATGTTATGGTTCCGGCTAATGAAACGCTTCAAAGAACTTCCAGGCATTGATTTTCCTAAAAGTAATTTATTGTTACAAAATATCAGCACAGGCATAACGAAGGTATGCTAAGATCTAAATTCTCTTCCTCTGAGCAGTTAAATTATCAGCATGTTCCCTCCCTAAATTAGCTGTCATATATCACGTTATCCAATTAGTGTGAAGGTCAAAGTTTTACTTCCTCGCTCTTTCCCAGCTTTTCCCTCCACCCTCTTCTGCTCTGCATTAACTCTAAAAATACCAGACAGTTCTGCATATTGTCAAAGCAAGAATATACAGTATTTGCAGCGTTGACACTCTACTTACCAAGGAAAATATTTCTGTGTGATGTTGCAAGTACATCACACAGTTGAAGAAAAAACGGTCATTGGAAAAATATAAAGAATAGTGAAGCTAGTATATCAGGAAAGCTTACAGAGACCAAACGGGCGTACAAGAAAGACCAAATGAAGAACAGAAAAGAGACATGGGAAGACAAAACATTGCATGGCCAGTACATAGAAATAACAGCAGTCAAAGCAGATGATAACAAGACTTGGCAATGGCTAAGAGTAGGAAAGCTGAAGAAAGGGATCAATGGGCTAATTCTGGGTGCACAAGATCAAGCTTTAAGAACAAAATCATATAAAGCCATAATTGGGAAGATAGCAATAGGAAGCAAGTGCTACCTCTGTCAAGAGGCTGAAGAAACAGTGGGCCACCTGATTAGCTGCTGCAAGAAGATCATGTAGACTGACTACAAGCAACGTCATGACAAAGTGGCAACAATGGTGCATTGGAAGATCTGCAAGAAATATCGTTTGCCTGCAAGCAAGAACTGGTGGTACCATAAAATAGAGGAAATCATAGAAAATGAAGAACCTGAAGTGTTTTGGGACTTTGGAATTCAAACCGAACAGGCACCTGACACATAACACCCCAGACTTATCAACTGTCAATAAGAAAGCAAAAAAGTCTGGATAGTGGATATGGCAGTACAGCACTTGGAGACAGCAGAAGAGAAGAGAAAGAATCGGAGAAGATACCAAAATACAAAAAGCTGCAAATAGAAATAGAATGACTGTGGCAAAAGCAAGCAAAAGTAGTACCCATAGTAATAGGGACCTTGGGTGCACTCCCAAGACAATTGGAGTACCACTTAAACACCATTGGCACTGATAAATCAGCATCAGTCAATTTCAAAATTCAGCTTTACTCAGAAGAACTTATATCCTGCAATGAGACCTCTCTAACACCATCAAACAACCATATCTGCCTATCCCAGGTCCTTTGAAGAATTTGATAGGTGGATAAAAGTCAGAACACTTGGCTGATTGTGTGATGAACCATAATAATAATAAATAGAAATAAATAAATAAATGGAGAGAGCCAGCTTGGTCTAGTGATTAAGGCACCAGGCTAGATGGTGGGAGACCCTGAGTTCATCCCACCTTAGCCGTGACCTCTGGCCAGTCACTCTCTCTCAACCCAAATCCCAACCCCAACACTGACCCACCTTATTCTTAACCCTATAAAAACTAATAAAATCTATACAAAAAAGAAGCAATGGATGGAAACTAATAAAGAAGAGAGGCAACATAGAACTAAGAAGAAATTTCCTGACAGTTAGAACAATTAACCAGTGGAATAACCTGCTTCCAGGAGTTGTGAATGCTCCAACACTGGAAATTTTTAAAAAGAGATTGGGTAGCCATTTGTCTGAAATGATATAGTGTTTCCTGCTTGAGCAGGGGGTTGGACTAGAAGACCTCCAAGGTCCCTTCCAACTCTGTTGTTCTATTCTATTCTATTCTATTCTATTCTATTCTATTTATGTTGAGACTTTGGAAAAAGTGCAGAAAAGAGCAACTAAGATGATTAAAATCCTGGAGACTCAAACATATGAGGAACGATTGCAAGAATTGGGTATGACTAGTCTAGAGAAAAGAAGGACTAGGGGTGACATGATAGCAGTACTTTAGTATTTGAAAGACTGGCATATATTTTCCAAAAGCAGGACAAGAAATAATGGATGGAAACTAATCAAAGAGAGAAGCAACCTGGAATTAAGGAGAAACCTCCTAACAATGAGAACAATTAACCAGTAGAACAGCTTGCCTTCAGAAGTTGTAGGTACTCCATCACTGGAGGTTTTAAAGAAGAGAATGGACAGTCAACTTGTCTAAAATGGTACAGGGTCTCCTGCTTAAGAAGGGTGCTAGACTAGAAGACCTCCAATGTCCCTTCCAGCTCTATTCTCAATGAAGCAGTGTGATGGGATAGACGTTTTTATGCTCTATCCATCCTATAACCTTCTTCCCATTTACCCAACAATGCAGCCCCCAACTAGTTACTTTCCAGTCTGTTAGATCTCATTGAAAAATTGGTAATTCTAGAACAGAGAGGAAATGAAATTTCACTTCAGGAATAAGTAATTTTAAAATCAGCTCCAATTGAGGATTGATATATGGAGATTTAATAGGAAAAAAAAATCACAAACTGGCCCTACTCCAAAATTAGTCAGGATTCAAGGGTAGTGATTGCTTCCATGGCATTAGAAGACAGACAGCACTAGAGTTAAGGGTCATCAAACCCAGAATGGCACCACAATCTATAGCTATGGTAACCTTTCCCAGTGATCTCTGGAGACAAGGTGCCAAGTTGAAGGACAGCAGAAGTCAATTTCCTTTGTCCAGCATCATTTTCTGGGCATATCCTGACAGGAAAGACCACAACCACTACAGAATAGTGTCCCCAGGAGTATATCTGTGTTTTTGCACTGACATGCTTTTCTCCAACTATCTCTCGTCACATGGAGCCCTGGAAGATCTTCAGGGTTCCCAGAGGTGAAGTCGCTTCACAGTGTAATTATCACCATCCTGTTCTTTGAGACCTCTTCTGTCACTTCTCCAGCCACTGCCTTGATGCAAACATCAGACTGAAGCAGCATGGAAGGGATCTTGCATCAGAAAAGAATAAATGCCTCACGTCAGCCTCTGTGTGGCCCACATTTTGGGACAGGCAGGGGCTGTGCTCTCAAATGTACTTTGTCTCCTTTCCAGATTAAACTCGGCTTGTCTCTGTCTGAATCAGGAGAGCCACTGGCATTCCCATCTTGAAGGAGTGTCTTGAGTTCTCCTGTATCTTCTTGGTGTCCTTCTTTTGAAAGGGATTGATTCAGCCCAATGAATTATGGACCTCCTGATTCTGCTGCTGGTGCTTCTGATGCTGCCCGTGTTCCAGCCAGTCTCTGGAAAGCTTAGAACGAAGTTCCCGGTGTATTTGGAGCATGGGGATGGAAAAAACCCACCAAGCTATTACAAGCCAGGAGACCATCTCATCAGTGTGGTCACCACTGCGACCTTAAGCTCAAATATAATGTTGCCTTTCAACATGGCTCCTTCTAGTCAATATCACTCGTAAGTCAATCAGGGTGAAGGAGTTGTATTCCTTCCATTTGCACTTGTAATACTCTCCTTTTTTTCTTCTTATTTCACTTACTCCTGTATTGCAGGACTTGCCTAATTTCCCGGAAGAGACTCAGATCCAAAGATGGAGAAACAGCTAAAAGAACTCTGGATTATTTCTTCCTCTCCATCCAATCCTGAGTTCATCAGTTTAAAACTCACTTTTATTTAAATTAACTGTTGAAAAGGTTGCAGTTTCCTATGTATGTCAAGCCATTTGCATAACTTTACAAATGCTCGTTGAATGGTTTAATTTTTGCCTCTAATTTTGGATCAGTTTTGGCTTATGGTTGAATAGGGTTGTGGTGACAAAGAGTAAATACATTAAACAATATTCTGTTATTGCTTTCAATGTTGATGTTGATAATCTGAATATTTTTTCTATAGGTTGGCACCTTCTGGTAGGTTATCTTCTGATAAGTTTAGAATTGTCCGATTCATTTTTGCCATTCATACGGCTAACAAGAATCCACAGCTCTTGCACAATCTCACCCTTGGCTACAACATCCATGACAACTCACTGAGCACACTGAGCACTTCAGATGCCTTACTGGACATGCTCTCTACTGGAGTAGTCAATGTTCCCAACTTCAGCTGTGGAAAGAAGGACGGTCTTTTGTCTCTTCTCGATGCAGCTAGAAGGGACATCTCCATCCAGATGTCAACTTTAGTAGGCACCTACAAAGTCCCACAGGTTTGTGTGTGTGCAAGCTTGTGTGTGTTTCTATATCTGGTAAAGTGAGTGCGGAGGTGGTGGGTGACCAATATATCCACTTATATCTTCTCTGTGGAATTCAGGAGCTGCTTTTCACCGTGGCCATTGTAGTTATCATGGCTGGTGATTGGGATCCATACTGAGAAGGGGGCAACCATCAAAATAGCCATATCCTCTCATGACACCCTCCTCATTGCTTTGGTGGATTCTGCTGGACCCTTGTATCAAATAGGATCAAAACTGATGAAGGGGGCATATTTTCACCATTATTATTCAGTCTAGACTTGAATGACTTACCAGGACTAATAAAGGACCCTCAGACACACATGCCTAAGGCGCTAGGTACATATATTACCACCTTGTTATACACTGAGAATGGTATTATTAGTTGAGTTGTAATAAAGGAGAATATTTGTAGCTCAGGGTTGACATGGGGGACCCTTGTGCTCTCTGAGCTTGCTTGTTTTCTTGCAGACGTTTCATGACCCAAACTAGGTAACATCATCAGTGCTAGTGATGAGGATGAGGATGATTAGCACTGATGATGTTACCTAGTTTGGGTCATGAAACGTCTGCAAGAAAACAAGCAAGCTCAGAGAGCACCCAGGACGCCTCGTTGGGTTCCATAAGCTGTTAAGAAGACTTGGCTCCAACTCCCGTAATAATTATCTGATTATTAATAAATTAAAGTCCAAAGTTATGATTCTTAAAAATGACATCATGTCCCTAGATGGCTCTTCAATGGTGAGCTAATAGAGCAAGTAACACCTTTCCTTATCTAGGAGACTGGACCTTTGCTCACTCTAGATCAAAGGAGCTCAGAGCAAGGACATGAGTGAATCTACTACTTAAATTTGTTAAAAATCATAGCTATCCAACTTCCTTAGCCCCATTTATCAAAGTATATAATGCCAAGATTATCCTTAAGCTCTGGAGCTGAGATGTGAAGCTTAAGACATATATCATCACTAAAATAAGGACAATGACATCATCTGAGAAGGATTTTGGGGGTGGATGCAGTAAAAGCTCTTCCACCCTCAGGGTTGAATTGGGAATTTATACAACTTGTTCTTTGTCTAAAATTGGGGTGTATAATTATTGGTATAAAATTAAGAGGCAGAAACTGTCAGACTTTCAAAATTCCGTCTTTTTTAACAGACAAAAATTCAATTAAAAAACAAGTATTTAAATGTAAAAGTGCCTACGTATCTCAGGGCGACATTTATTTTCATGCGAGTGTGCTGGACACAGTGGTTATATATGGAAGATTTAACCATGTCCCCATGAGCCTGTCTTTCTGGAGCTCCAGAGAGAAACATAACACGTTCATCATTTCAATCTCAATTATATAAGAAAGAAAGTATTCAGTAGCTTGGACTGAACATTACAAAAATGACCTATTGGGATCCTTTGTTTTAATATAACAAACTATTTCCTATGCTATCAGAATTCAAAAATTGTACATAACACGGCACTTTGTTGGAGGAAAATGGTTCACTTAAAATCTGTATACCTGGGTCTGATTGTGGTAAATTATAAATAGATTTTTATTCTTCATTTGTATTCTTGTTCCCTTAATTTTTTTTATTCTGTGTTGATATATTGTGTTCTTAATGTTCTGTTTTTATATTCTGTATTTTTGTAGGCCTAATGACTAATCCACAATAAACTATTCTAATAAGTTCAAGAGAATGAAGTTGGATTTATCAAAAGCTAATGTTTTGGACTTGATCTGAACCCCAATATAAGCATTCTTCATTGTCTTTTCAGATCAGTTATCTAACTGCTTCAGAGGCTCTGAGTGATAAAAGTCAGTTCCCTTTTTTCCACCAGATGCTCCCCAAAGAAGGGTTCCAGGACCCAGCAATTGTCCCTCTGCTTCTCCATTTCAGATGGACCTTGATTGGTCTCTTTGTTTCAGACACCGAGAAGGGAGAGAATTTCATGAGGACTTTCACTCCTATGCTTGTCAGGAATGGAATTTGTGTTGTAATATCACAACGAATCTCAATGACTAGACACCCGGCACCCCTCAGAGACGCCATCTCTAAGTGGAGACAAGTCAACGTCTTTGTTCACTTCTTAGAATATGTTTCAATTACAGACAGAATCCTTCCTTTCCATTCAACACTTGAAGGTTTGCCAGGACCCATTGAAGGGAAAGTCTGGATCACCACAAATTTGGGAACATATAAATTGAAAAATCTCACACTTTTCAAATACATCCATAGTATTTGGTCCTTTAGTTTTCAGGGAAAAGAAAGGCCAAAAGATGATGCCTTTGAACCCTACTTGTTTGTAGATGACCAGTATGAAGATAAGTATTTTCGCTGTTCTTTTTCAACTCATGTCTTTTCTGTCAAAGGCCGGAGAAGATGCACCCAGAAAGCATCACTGGAGACCCAACAGGGAAGGAACAGTTCACGGATCTCAAATAACAATAAAGTTCACAGTATCGTTAAGACTCTGGTGCATGCCTTGAATGCTGCATATTCCTCCAGATGGAGGAGGAGAAGGAA
>NW_015387029.1:277514-285822 GCF_001527695.2 Protobothrops mucrosquamatus
GGTTCCAAAAAGGATCCGTCAAACTTAATTTCTTTTGAGGAAAGGAGGAGGAGAACAATTTTAATCTTCTTATGCTAGAAAAGGAGAAATAACTCTCCATTAATCTCAGTTCTGTTTGAGAAGAAATCTAATGGAAAAAGTGGGGAACTATCTCAACCTCATTATGCTACCAAAGTCCAACACTTTTGGCCAATCTAATCGATTGGGGGTTAATATTCCAAAGAGGCTATACCAGGGGTAGGCAACCCAAAATACTCAAAGAGCCACTTGGACCCGTTTCCCACCGAAAACAAAACACTGGGAGCCGCAAAACCCTTTGGATATCTAAAATGAAGATAACACTGCATATATCCTTTTTTACCTTTATTATATATATATATATAAAAGGATATTTGCAGTGTTATCTTAATTTTAGATGTCAAAAGGGTCTCTCTCTTTGTCCCTCCCTCCCTCTCCCCCTCTCCCTCCCTCTTTCTGCTCTTGGTCTGCCAGTCTTCTTCCCCCACTCTGTGTGTGTGTGTGTGTGTGTGTGTGTGTGAGAGAGAGAGAGAGAGAGAGAGAGAGAGAGAGAGAGAGAGAGAGAGAGAGAGAGAGAGAGAGAGAGGCACTTGCACTTCCCCCTTTCTCTCTTTCCTCTCCCTCTTTCCTTACTCTTTCCTCTCCCTCCCTTTCTCTTTCCTCTTTCTTCCTTTCTCCCTTCCTCTTTTTCTTTACTCTTTCCCCCTTTCCTTTCTCCCTTTCTTTCCTCTTTCCTTTTTCTTTCCTCTCCCCCTCTCCCTTTCTCTTTCCTCTCCCTTTCTCTTTTCTCTTTCTCCTTCTCTCCTCTTTCTCTTTCCTCTTTCTCCCTTTCTTTCCTCTTTCTCCTTTTCTTTCTTTCCTCTCTCCCCTTCTCCCTCCCCTTCTTTCATCTCCCTTTCTCTTTTCTGTTTCTCCCTTTCTTTTACCTTCCTTTCCTCTTTCTTTCCTCTCCCCCCTCCCTCTCCCTCTTTTCTTTCTCCCTCTTTCTCACTTTCTTTCCTTTCTCTTTCCTTTCTCCCTTTCTTTCCTTTCTCCTTCTTTCTCTTTCTTTCATCTCCCCCTCTCCCTCCCCCTTTCTTTCATCTTTCTTTTCACTTTCTCCCTCTTTCTTTCTTTCCTTTTTTCCTTTCCTCTTTCTTTCCCCTCTCCCCCCTCCCTCTTTCCTCTCCCTTTCTTTTCTTTCTCCTTCTTTCTTTCTTTCTCTTTCCTTTCTCCCTTTTTCCTCTTTCTCCTTCTTTCTTTCTTTCCTCTCCTTCTCTCCCTCCCCCTTTCTTTCCTCTCCCTTTCTCTTTTCTCTTTCTTTCCTTTCCTTTCTTTCCTCTCTCTCCCCCTCTCCCTCTCCCTTTTTTTCCTCTCCCTTTCTCTTTTCTCTTTCTCCCTCTTTCTCTCTTTCTGTCCTTTCTCTTTCCTTTCTTTCCTCTCTTTCTCCCTCTTTCCTCTTTCTCCTTCTTTCTCTTTCTTTCCTCTCTCCCCCTCTCCCTCCCCCTTTTCATCTCTTTTCTCTTTCTCCCTCTTTCTTTCTTTCCTTTCTTTCCACTTTCTCCCTTTCTTTCCCTTCCTTTCTTTCCTCTTTCCTCTCTCTCCCCCTCTCCCTCTTTATCTTTCCTCTCCCTTTCTTTTCTCTTTCTTTCTTTCCTCTTTCTCTTTCTTTCCTCTCCTCCTCTCCCTCCCCTTCTTTCCTCTCCCTTTCTCTTTTATCTTTCTTTCCTCTTTCCTTTCTTTCCTCTCTCTCCCCCTCTCCCTCTCCCTTTTTTCCTCTCCCTTTCTCTTTTCTCTTTCTCTCTCTTTCTCTCTTTCTGTCCTTTCTCTTTCCTCTTTCTTTCCTCTCTTTCTCCTTTCCTCTTTCTCCTTCTTTCTCTTTCTTTCCTCTCTCCCCCTCTCCCTCCCTTTTCATCTCTTTTCTCTTTCTCCCTCCATCTTTCTTTCTTTCCTTTCTTTCCACTTTCTCCCTTTCTTTCCCTTCCTTTCTTTCCTCTCTCTTTCCTCTCTCTCCCCCTCTCCCTCTTTATCTTTCCTCTCCCTTTCTTTTCTCTTTCTTCCTTTCCTCTCTTTCTCTTTCTTTCCTCTCTCTTTCTCTTTCCTCTTTCTCTCTTTCCTCTCTCTCTCCCTCTTTTTCTCTTCAGCTCCCCCCCCTTTACTAACAGAACCAGTTCACCTACCAAATCGTTTAACTTCCTCCCTTAGAGATGGGCAATGTGGANGGAGGAAGAGAGACAGACCATCTCCTCGCAGCTCACTTCCAATCCCAATGTTGTGAATCCTGCTTGGGATTTGGGACTGAGAGGGGGAAGATCCTGGCTCCCAAGCTGCAGGGACTTCCAACCATAGAGCTTGCTTGCCTCTGTTCCCAGCCAGCGCCGCGCGCGCGCAAAACAACAGCAGCAAGAAAATGCTGCGGTCAAGACTTGTCCGCCTGCCTGGCTCCCGGGCCTCGGTAGCCAACCATTTGAAGCGAGCAGCCTCGTCCGTAGAGAGAGGAGAGGAGAGAGTGAGGGTGGATGAGCCGAGTCTGTGGCAGGGATAACAAGGGCTCAGGAGATGCTAGCACGAAGTGCTTTTGACTTACTTTGCCTTGTCCTCCCTTACTGGTTCTTCGCCCGAACAAGTCACCCTCTCTTTCTCTCTCTTTCCTCTGCCCCCCCCTCTCTCTCCAGATGAGGAGAGAGAGTGAGAGAGAGAGAGAGAACGAAAGGCAGACAGCGCCGAAGGGGCAGGGAGGGGAAAGGAGCAGGAGGCAGTAGAAGGCGCTGAAAGGCACCTGGGACACCACGGACTGGCCCGGGAAAATGCGTGGCGAGCTCGGCTGCCTACAGAACAGCCCGGGGATGGCCCAGGAAGTGATGCTTCCCTGCTGCCGCCCGGCCTGGCTCGGGGAGACATATGGCTGGGTCGGCTGCCCGGGGAGTGGCCCGGGGACGGTGCAGGAAGCAATGCCCCCCTGCCACCCAGCCCGGCCTGGGGAGATGCGTAGCCGGCTCGCCGGCCTGGGGACAGCCCAGGGAGCGATGCCCCCACCGCCGCCGCCCCAGCGAGGACTGCTGCACGGCCTGAGCAGACACGTGGTCGGCTCGGCGGCCTTGGGATGGCCCATGAGCGATGCCCCCGCCGTCGCCGCCCCAGCCAGGACTGCTGCACGGCCCGGCCCACGGAGACGCATGGCCGTCTGCTGCCCGGGGAATGGCCCGGGAACGGCCCTGGAAGCAATGTCCCCAGCCCAGCCCGGGGAGACGCGTGGCCGGCTTGGCTACCTGGGGACGGCCCAGAAAGCGATGCCCCCATCGCTGCTGCCACGGCCCCAGCCAGGACTGCTGCTCAGCCCGGCCCGCGGAGATGCGTGGCCGGCTCAGCTGCCCAGGGACGGCCCAGGAAGCAATGCCCTCCTGCCACCACTCCAGCCGGGACTGCCGCCCGGCCCGGCCTGGGGAGATGCATAGTTGGCCTGGGGCCCGGGGATAGCCCAGGGAGCGATGCCGCCGCCCCCCCAGCTGGGACTGCTGCTCAACCCGGCCCGCGGAGATGCGTGGCCGGCTCAGCTGCCCAGGGATGGCCCAGGAAGCAATGCCCTCCTGCTGCCGCCCCAGCCGGGACTGCCGCCCGGCCCGGCCTGGGGAGACGCATAGCCGGCTCGGTGGCCTGGGGACAGCCCAGGGAGCAATGCCCCCGCCGGCCCAGCCGGGAGTGAGGCCTGGGGGGGCAGGAGGAAGAAGGGAGGGAGGGGGAGGGGGAGGAGGAGGCTCCGGAGCCGCAGGAGAGGGCTCAAAGAGCCGCATGCGGCTCCGGAGCCACGGGTTGCCGACCCGTGGGCTATACCATGGTAGATACATTTTGATATTAAACACTGCTAATTTTAGAAGGATGCATGCAGTTTTAAATCAATTCCTGTAAGTATGTTGTTTATGATTAGCATTGTAGAGTTTTACCTTTATAAATTTAATGGAGACCCTGAGGCCATCTAGCCTAACCTCTCCATTCTGCAGGAATCCCAGATGAAGCTTCTTTGGCCTATATCTGCTCAGGCTTTGCGTTAAGATAAGACAATAGGTGAATTTCTCCGGTTCACTAGCTCAGGGCTAAAACTGCTCCTTCTTTTATGATGTTTTTCTTCTTATTCAGCCAGAATCTCCTCTCTTGTGACTGAGTTCATTTTTCCATATCTATGAACTATACAATAACAATAAACAGATAGCTCTTAATCTTCAGTGTAACATTTTTTAGTTATTGGAAGAGTCCACTATCCTCCCTTCTCCAACAAAGAGATTGTGTTATTTGAAAATGGTGCTCCTAAAAGCATCTTCTGATTTTCTGTTGCCATAAATCAACATGGCTTTTCTTCTTGTCCTTCTTCATGGCTAGAGAAGCTCCTTTGATCCCATCCTTGGCTTCATTCCTCTTCTATAAAGTTGACCAGATTTTTTTGCAGTGTCTTTTTGAGTTTGGTACCTGCAGGGGGATCTGGTACTTGAGTTAGGGGTGTCCCCAAACCAGAACATTCACTTCCTGAGATTATAATGGATTCATTATAATTCATTGTTTTCCATGAAAATCACACTGCGGAGTCACATTTGGGCTGCAATCATCTACTATTTTGAGATCATTTTCATAAATGTTCTAATGAAGTTTGATACCCATCATACGTTTTCCTATGAGTTGTTAATGACATTATTATTTAATTATATAATTATCATTAAATCATTAAAATACTACCACCGCTATTAATTTATTATAATTTGTGGCCAGTAGAGATGTATAATAATATGGAAAAAGTAGAAATGAAAATGTAGTGAAAGGTCTATATTGTAGCTGGCATCCATTTGTTCTTATATGAAATATATGTTTTCTCTTCATAGTTTCTGAAAATCAGATATTTTTCTACTGGATGTTACTTATGTATCTCTCTCTTTCAGGAAATCATAAATATTTTTCTGGAAGCTTGTTATTATTTTAAAATAGACCCAAATAGCTTTGTCTCTGAGTTGGTATAAATATTGCATCACAAAAAACATTATGGCAGTCCTGCCTCAACTTGGTCCCTGAAGCAAGAATGACCCTCAACACCATTTAGTGTGAAAGCTTTACTTTACTAAAGGCCAAGTGGTTTATAGTATAGCAAAGCCAGGACTGAGGTTCATGTGCCAAAACATTCCCAGTTAACTCTCCCCCCCCCCCATTGTACCTTCCCATTGCTGGTCCCCCATTGTCTAATCATATTCAAATAAATTGTTTTGGGAATGGTCTCTTCATCTGTAGACTGGGTGGTGCAAAGCTGCATGACATTCTCAGCTGCGTGACCTCGGAGTTGTATTTGTAGAAGTTATGATGAGATGTTAGCCTTTCCCTTCCCATCTGGCTCCCTCTCCCCATAGAAACTCCACAGAGAAGAGCAACAAAGATGATTAGGGAACTGGAGGCAAAAACATACAAAGAACAGTTGCTGGAATTGGGTATGTCTAGTCTAATGAAGAGAAGGACGAGGGGGGACATGATAGCAGTGTTCCAATATTTGAGGGGCTGCCCCAAAGAAGAGGGAGTCAAGCTATTCTCCAAAGCACCTGAAGGCAGGACAAGAAGCAATGGATGAAAACTAACCAAAGAGAGAAGCAACCTAGAACTAAGGAGAAATTTCCTGACAGTTAGAACAATTAATCAGTGGAACAACTTGCCTCCAGAGGTTGTGAATGCTCCAACACTGGAAGTTTTTAAGAAGTGATGAGACAACCATTTGTCTGAAATGGTATAGGGTTTCCTGCTTGAGCAGGGGGTTGGGCTAGAAGACCTCCAAGGTCCCTTCAAACTCTATTGTTGTTGTTATTATTATTGTTATTATTATTATTACATGTCTTTATTACTGAAAATATATGAATAGATGACAAAGCGCTAATTGCTGTTCATAACTAACCAGTTTTATGATGAACATTGAAAATTATTCGGATACAATTTTAAGGCAGTTTTTAATCCACTTAATTATCACATCCAGATCTTAGTTAAGTAGCTATCTAATCACAACATCAGGAACTAATTTGTTAGTACTTTGCTAAAATCAAGTTTTATTGCCACCGTCCCCACTTTTCATTAAAGAAGAGTAATGACATGTCAGAATGATGGGGGATGACGGGGAAGATAGGTTTCCTGGAGTACAATCAGGTAAGAAGAGGCAGCCAACAGGTGAATAACAGGCAAAGAAATGAAACTTTTCAGACAGTCAAAAGTGGTTGTGGGAAATTTGTACTTTCAGACTTCCAAGATTCTGTTAATGTAGCTTTACAATAAAGTAGGATTAGCTCGTCAAGATTTGGTTTTTTTTTTTTCTGTTGACTAGCAGAGAGAAGATTAAATAATCACCCTAATGTTTTCAGGGAGTGTATACATAATCTCTTTGTTAATTTATTTGTGACCTGCTCAAGAATATTCCATATAATTGACAAACTTTGTCAATTATTTATTTTCTCAATCTATATTTTATCAATATATGGTTGATACATGTTGCTGAACATTTTTTTCACTTTTGAAGTTACTGGTAACCCTTGTTCCCCCGACCAAGCATATTTGCAACTTAGACAACTGTTGAAGAAAGATTCAAATGTTTAAAGATCACATAGGATAAGAAAGCAATGGTTCAACTTTTGAAATCTGGGAATGAATTCATTCCAGTTCCACCCCTTTCTTGAGAAGAATGAATTTTGGAATCTTTCCTACTTTCAACTCTACTTAGATCAAAATGGAGATGTAACAGCAGATCTGGACTTCGGGTGCGTGCTCATTCTCTCCATGGAGGATCCCATCATACTGAAACTTGGGAGCTTTGAAAGACAGATAATAATTATCAACCAAGAGGCTCTGTCAAGACTAAAGTTGCTCAACAAGGTGGGGAAAATATTGGAGACTTTTCTCTGATTTTCAAAGCTCTAGAGCCCATTTCGAGTGGGCTAAGCCTAGTCATCAAGATGGATGATTTTCAATGAGAATTATGTGTGGGGAGTAGTACTCTTATAATTTTGTTAGATGGCTTGGGAAGCATCAGTACTATTGACCAAGGTGTCATTCTGATGCTCTAATATAGAACACTGTTTTCAGCTGATTCAGCCATGTCCAACATGAGACGCTGAGTGACTAAACTTTATGATATAGATCACTGGTGGCGAACCTATGGCACAGGTGCCAGAGGCGGCACTCAGAGCCCTCTCTGTGGGCACGTGCACTGTCATCCCAGTCCTAGGCCTTCAGCTGGGTTTTATAAAACCTTTTCGCTTTAGGTCTCTGCCGCCGTGTGCAAAAAAAAAAAAAAGGTTCAATCAATCAGTCAATTTCAACTTCTCGTGGGGGAAAAAAAAAAGATCTTGCAAAGTTGGAATTGATTGATTGAACTTTTTAGTCCCACCCAGTCTGCCGTTACCACCGCAGCCACGCCCACTCAATGGGCCACACCCACCCAATTGGCCTCAGCCAGCCAATGGGCCACAGCCAGCCAATGGCCACACCCATCCAGCACCCGACGATGCATAAGTGGATTTTGGGTTGCAGTTTGGGCACTCGGTCTCTAAAAGGTTCACCATCACTGATATACGTAGATCATGGCCCTTTTCTGTCCTCTTTGTAATTTAGTATCCTGGTGGGCAGAGGTTTCTTTCTTCATCACTGTTTTATTCTACTTAAACATTTTTTTAAAAAAAGTTAATAAAATAAAAATTAATAAATCCTGTAGAATAAATTTTATTATAGAATGTAATAATCTTTGAAAATCATGGCTCTATGAAGAATGTAAGAATCCATATTAATATGGCCATAGGGAAAAGCCACTGGTTGTCACTGAACGTTTAAATCTTTTCTCAGTTCCATTACTCTAGACTTTATCAAGTAGAAAAGATCTTTATTTCAATGTAATGTGCTAGAAGCAAAAGGAAGGAACTAAATTATTATTATTATTTTTATTATTAATTTAATTTATATCCCGCCCTTCTCCTTGCGGACTCAGGGCGGCTAACAACCAGATAAAATACTAATCACAAAAAACTACAAATTAAAAACATAATTAAAAACAAATATTAATAATTGGTCTAGTAGTTAAAAATTACTTTAAAACCCCCATTAAAAATTTTTTCCCCCTAGGCCAGTCCTGCAAGTTGGAATAACCATGTCTTAAGGGCGCGGCGGAAGGAAGGGAGATCAGGGATCACCCTGATCTCTGGGGGTAGTTCATTCCAGAGGGTGGGAGCTCCCACAGAGAAGGCCCTCCCCCTTGGGGTCGCCAGCCGGCACTGTCTGGCCGACGGCACCCTGAGGAGACCCACCCTGT
>NW_015387029.1:286283-299781 GCF_001527695.2 Protobothrops mucrosquamatus
GATGATCTCCCCCAGCGGCTTCACATAAATATTGAACAGGAGTGGAGAGAGGACCGACCCTTGTGGCACCCCACAAGTTAGGGGCCTTGGGGTCGACCTCTGTCCCCCTGCCAATACAGACTGCGTACGGTCGGTGAGGAAGGAGGAGAACCACCGCATAACAGTGCCTCCCACTCCCAACCCACCCAAACGCCGCAGCCAGTGCTTGTATCTCCTACAACACTTTGGAGCAAATGAAATATCTTTTACTGCTGCAGCAACTCTGGACAGCTTACAAAATAATAGAAAGGTTAAAAAGTTAATACAATATGATCAATATTAAGATAATTAAGTTAGTAGCTAAAAACCAAGAGGACAGGCAACATTTGGGGTGGGGGGGTGTGAGGATCTTCTCTCTACCATGTCAGCCATCCCAAGAACAGCACACTCCTACAGAGGCACCAGGCTAGCCAGCAGAGTCAGGTTTTAAGTTTCTTCTAAGGCCAAGATTGTGAGGACCTACCTCACCTCCAGTGGTAGAATATTCCAGAAATTGTGGGCCACAGCAGAACAGGCTCTTCTCCTGGACTCCACAAACCACCATTCTTTGATAGATGAGATCCAAGGCAGTGGGACATCATATTTATTTAACTGAAGCCCAGTGACTATTTCACTAAGGTTTATGTCTACCTCCATTTTCTATGGATGGTTAATTCTGAGATATTTACTTTGGCATTCCTTCTTTTCTGCTTAGTCTCTGCCTCAGTCCAAATGTGTGGAAAATTGTCATCCTGGATTTGTCAAACGGGCTCGAGAAGGAGAGCCAGTTTGCTGCTACGACTGCATTCGCTGTCCTGAGGGGACCATCTCCATTAAGGAAGGTGGGTGACATCAAAGAAAAAGGCAGGCCTTGTTGAAATTGATTCATCCAGAGCATTTTCATGGAAGTCCAAGTTAAAAGATTAAAACTCAACCATTTTCTTGTGTATTTTCCGACCTTGAAGGAGGGGCTGGGAACAGATAGGAGGATGTGACAGATTGCACAAGCTTTACTACTATCAGAAAAAATCTCTCTTCTGGTTTTCAGTTTGGAGGTGTCCTTATATTTTTTAACCTTTCTAGGAAGATCTGAATTCTATGAAACTTGAGGAATTGTTTTAGGTCCACCTACCGGAAGGATGATTGCAATGCAATTGTCTATGGAGATTGTCAATCATCCAAGTCATGGTTGTCCCAAAAGGTGCTTTTTTTCCAAAAGGCAATTGGTCTTTGTTGTTGTTTTTTCTTTGAAAATGTTTCACTTCTCATCCAAGAAGATTCTTCAGTTCTAAGCGAAACATCTTGAAAGAAAAAAAAACCACAAAAAAGTCCAGCTGGCTTTTGAAAAACATCTTTGGGTCAACCATGATCTGGATCACTGAGAATTTCCATAGACATCTTGGATGAGAAGCTAAATGTTTTCAAAGAAAAAAAAACAAAGTCCATTTGTCTTTTGGGATTGCAATGCATTCTATATCGCTCTCCCCTTGAGGATTACTGAGAAGGTGTTACTGGTCCACAATGAGGTGGTGTGGACAGTTATGGGTCCACTTCACGACAAATAGTCAGTAATCATTCTTGATCATTTGCAGGACTAGGTTTCTCTGCCAGAAATCTAGATTTTACAAGTTAACATCTTATGAGTGCAGTATATGAAGAAGTGCCATGTGAAGGACTCAGTAAGGATCCGAATAGAAATATTAAATGATTTCTTATTTACCTTTAATAATGTAGTTCCTATGAAGATTCTGCACATTACACAGAAAATCATTAATGTCCTAGGACTTTCCCTGATTTAATAAACAATTAGAAATGGTTTTTCTTTTAGAAAATGATATTCTTTTATGATCTTTCTGTGGGGATGGTAAGATGGTAAGAAACACATCTGGTCCCAAGAATGTATTTCTTCAAAGGTGAAAGGAAAATATGTTAAAGAAATATTGCTTTTTGGTTTTCTCAGATACAGACAAATGCACCAAGTGTCCAGATGATAAATATCCAAATGGGGACAGAGTCCAATGTATCCCCAAATATATAACCTTCCTGTCTTATGAAGAATATTTGGGCAACATCTTGGTATCATTTACTCTATTCTTTTCCCTAACCACATGCTTTGTTTTACTCATATTCATTAAATATCGGGAAACTCCCATTGTTAAAGCCAACAACCGGGACCTCTCTTACATCCTCCTGGTCTCCCTCCTGCTATGTTTCTTGTCTAATTTTCTCTTCATTGGTCAACCAAGAAAAGCCACCTGCCTTCTCCGACAAACACTTTTCAGCATTATCTTCTCAGTTGCCATTTCTTCTCTCTTGGCCAAAACCATCATGGTGGTATTGGCTTTCCTGGCCACAAAACCAGGGAATAGATTGAAGAGATGGTTGGGGAAGAACTTGGCCAACTCCATCATCCTTTCTTGTTCTTCTGTCCAAATTATCATCTGCTCCATCTGGTTGGGAGTTTCTACCCCATTCCCTGATTCTGACTTCCTCTCCCAGCATGGAGAGATCATCCTGCAATGCAATGAAGAGGCTGTTGTCATGTTCTACATCACCCTCAGCTACATGGGTCTCCTGGCTGCCATCTGCTTCACGGTGGCTTTCCTGGCCAGGAATCTGCCTGGGGCCTTCAACGAAGCCAAGCTGATCACCTTCAGCATGCTGGTTTTCTGCAGTGTCTGGGTGACCTTTGTGCCCACCTACCTGAGCACCAAAGGGAAATACATGGTGGCTGTGCAGATCTTCTCCATCCTGGCCTCCAGTGCTGGTCTGCTTGGTTGCGTCTTCATCCCCAAGTGCTACATTATTATCCTTAGGCCAGACCTGAACTCAAAGGAGCAGCTTACGACCAGAAGAAATGTAGAAATGTGAGACAGTGGAATTTAGACTCTCAACATTTTCCAAAAGGCCAAACCTAGAAAATGGTGCAAAATGACGGTCATATATATATATAATACAATAGATGATGTAAACACAAATATTCATAAATAAAATTCTTGGGTTACTTTCCCACCCATCCACTGTTACTAACCTCAGGAGTTATTGCCTTAATAAAAAGAGACATAATCAGTTGTTTTGCAATAGTAATTTTGATAAAATGTACTGAGAAGCAAGGAGTTCAGGGTCCCAATAGCACAGTGGTTCTCAACCTTTTTAATGCCGCGACCCCAACCGGTCGTAAGTCGAGGAGTAAACCGGTCATAAGTCGAGGACTAAACCGGTCGTAAGTCGAGGACTACCCAACCAGTCGTAAGTTGAGGACTTTCCCTGCCCGGGAGTGCCGTGAATGCGTGGTTCTGCCCCCTGCGCTGGCCGAGGCGTAGCTGGCAAGTGACAGAGACGGAGCAGGCCGACCACCAGCTGGCCCAGCCCAAGGGAGGTAAGGCACCTGCCGGAAAAGGGGGACAATATGGACAAAAAAAATGGCAGAAAGCCTTGCTTGGCGACCCCCGTGAAATGGTCGATCGACCCCAAATGGGGTCCCGACCCACAGGTTGAGAACCACTGCAATAGCAGAACTTCCTTCTATGCTTATGTTTTGCTAACAGGCTCTCATTTCTCCAAGAACTTGCTTTCTTCACAGTTCTCCTCCCTTTTGACCTCTTGGGGGATGGTAAATATGTGTCTGAAAGGACAGGATTTATCCTCTCACTCTTCTGGAAACAATGTTTGAAAAGATTTAATGCCAGGCAGAAGAGCTAGGCAATCTAAAGCCAAATTTTGCAACCAGCCTGTCTCAGGTAACCACAAGGAAAGCCAATTTCATAGATCACTGAGGCTTGTTCTGTAGCTCCTTATGCATAGCTCTTTATACATTTTGCACAGAGGTTTTATACTTCTAAGGAATTGTCAGTAAGTTTCAAGCAACACAAACCTGGAAATTCCTCAGTCATGGGTCATTCTTAATAGCATCAAGATAAGATTAGATGAGATGAGATAAAATAAACTTCCTACCTCATACATACAAATATTAATTACTGTCCATTTTAAATACATAATGGAAAGAGGAAGACTGAGAGCTCACAAGATGGATGCTATATGGAACAAAACTGTGACTGACTCTGGATGTTCTGCTTCAGATACCATGAAGGATACCTCCTCCCAAAAGGTAACAAGGAAAACAGGTCATGAAGAGGATGTGTAGTCTCCCAGACAATCTTGCAGATCCTAATCAAGCAATGCTTATATGCTATGTACTGCATATGCTGTATCTAAGTCAATGGCCTGTCTGTTTTGCAAGACTCCTGTCTTTAGTTCTTCCTGCTCATTTAGGGGAGCTTTACCAAGCATCAAATTTGCAGAGGACACGAAACAGGTAGCAGTAGCCAACATCCCAGTAGGCAAGCTCAGGATCCAAAAAGATCTTGACGAACTTGAACAATGGGCCCTATCCAACAAAATGGGTTTCAATGTAGAGAAAAGTAAAGTTTTACATTTAGGCAGGAAAAATCAAAGGTACAAGTACAGATTGGGCGAGACAAAGAAACTCTTAGGAAAGCCACTGACCAACTCCATTGTCTTAGCCTGTCCCCTGGTCCAAGCAATTCTTTGTGCCATCTGGCTGGTAACCTCTCCACCATTTCTCAACTTGGACTTCCACTCCTTGATAGGAGAGGCCATCTTGGACTGTAATGAAGGCTCAGCTTCAATGTTTTATGCTGCCCTCACCTACCTGGGTTTCCTGGCCCTTTTCAGTTTCACGGTAGCCTTTTTGGCTAGGAAATTGCCTGACAGCTTTAATGAAGCCAGGTGTCAACGCTGCTAATATTGAATATTCTTGCTTTGACAAAATATGCAGAACTGTCTGGTACTTTTAGAGTTAATTCAGATGAGAATGAGAGAGGAGAGAAAAGCGGGGAGAAGGGAACGGAAGTGAATCTTTGCCCTCCAGGCTAATTGGAAGATGTGAATCATGTCCCCAAAAAAGGGGAGGGGAAATGCCTGGAATGTTATGTGCGAAGGAAGGGAAATTCAGATCTTGGCATTCTCCATGCCGTGCTGGCACTCCTTTACACTAATAAAGGCTTTTTAGGTTAAACAATGCCTGGAAGTTCTTTGAAGTGTTTCATTAGTCAGACACATGACATCAGGTTCATTACTTTCAGCATGCTGGCTATCCCAAGTGGGCCTTCATCAAATCCCAAAAAAGACCCAGCATGAGCTTCTCCAAAATAGACAAAGAAGAAAACAATTAACAAAGCAACGTAGTCATTCCATACATTGCAGAAATATTGGAAAAGCTCAGGAGGATCTTCAGCCAACACAACATACGTGCACACCTCAAACCCAAGAATACACTAAGACAGAAGCTTGTCCACCCCAAGGGTAAAACACCCGGACACAAAATGAGCAAGGTGGTATATGGAGTATGATGCAGTGAGCCATGTGCAGATTTGTATACTGGGGAAACAAAACAGCCAATTCATAAACACTTGGCACAACATAGGAGAACAAACCCATCAGGACAAGATTCAGCAGTCTGAGTGCCGCCTCTGGCACCCATGCCATAGGTTCGCCACCACTGCCCTATAGCAATGTCATTTTTTTTCCTTTTGTATCAACCCATATGGATTCTAGGAGGTTTTCATCCTTGGCTTTGTGGATTTCTGTAGAACTGTAGTGGTTTTTTATATATATATAATGCAACTCCACCTCCTCTTTTGTTAGGTCTGTTTCTTTTGAATAGTTTGTATCCTTCCATCAGTACATTCCACTCATGAGTTGCACCAGGCTAGATGGAGGGAGACTGTGAATTCATCCCGCCAGCTGAGTGACTTTGGGCCAGTCATTCTCTCTCAACCCAACCAACAATTGAAAATAGCATAAAGATAATAGAACTCAACTATGTGCAAACTGCCCTATATTTACTCAGGGATTGTACTGGTTGTGTGAAAATGATGCCTTTTCATATTTTCCAAACAGATCCTGCAGGAGGCCTTTGTGCATTTGGGTCTTTAACATCATTTCATGGAACACCAGTTATCCAAAACTACATTCATCCTAAGCTCAAGAGAATATACAAAAGCTGGTACCTCACAGAGCACTCCCCACATGCTATTTCCATTATTGGCAGAGCAGCCTTTGCAGCCCATACCTGCCTTTATCTCCAAAAACCTGGCTTCAATAGTTACAACACATATTTAGAATAGAATAGAGCTGGAAGGGACCTTGGAGGTCTTCTAGTCCAGCCCCCTGCTCAAGCAGGAGAATATATACCATCTCAGATAGGTGACTGTCTAGTCTCTTCTTAAAAATCTCCAGTGATGGAGCACCCACGATTTCTGGAGGCAAGCTGTTCCACTGATTGATTATCCTCACTGTCAGGAAGTTTCTCCTTAATTCCAGATTGCTTCTCTCTTTGATCAGTTTCCATCCATTGTTTCTTGTCTCACCTTCTGGTGCTTTGGAGAATAATTTGACCCACTCTTCTTTCTGGCAGCCCCTCAAATACTGGAATACTGCTATCATATCTCCCCTATTTCTTCTTTTCTTTAGACTAACCAAACCCAAGTCCTGCAGCCATTCTTCATATGTTTTAGTCTCCAGGCCTTTGATCATCTTAATTGCTCTTCTCTGAATTTTTCCCAAACTCTCAACATCTTTTTTGTGATATAGTGACCAAAATTGGTTGCAGTATTACAGGTGTGGTCTTATTAGGGTTTTATAAAGCGGTACTAATACTTTGCGTGATCTTGATTTTATGCCTCTGTTTATACAACCAAGGATTGTATTGGCTTTTTTGGCTGTTGCTGCATACTGCTGGCTCATAGTCAAGTGATCGTCCACTAGGACTCCAAGGTCCCTCTCACAGTTACTGTTTTTGAGCCAGGTCTTGCCCAATCTGTACTTGTACCTTTGATTTTTCCTGCCTAAATGTAAAACTTTACTTTTCTCCACATTGAAACCCATTTTGTTGGACCCATTGTTAAAGTTTGTCAAGATCTTTTTGGATCCTGAGCTTGCCTACTGGGATGTTGTCTACTCCTACCTGTTTTGTGTCCTCTGCAAATTTGATGCTTGGTAAAGCTCCCCTAAATGAGCAGGAAGAACTAAAGACAGGAGTCTTGCAAAACAGACAGGCCATTGACTTAGATACAGAATATGCAGTACATAGCATATAAGCATTGCTTGATTAGGATCCGCAAGATTGTCTGGGAGACTACACATCCTCTTCATGACCTGTTTTCCTTGTTACCTTCTGGGAGGAGGTAACCTTCATGGTATCTGAAGCAGAACATCCAGAGTCAGTCACAGTTTTGTTCCATATAGCATCCATCTTGTGAGCTCTCAATCTTCCTCTTTCCCTTATGTATTTAAAATGGACAGTAATTAATATTTATATGTATGGGGTAAGTATATATATATTTATGTATGTATATAGCAGGTGTATATGTGTGTTATGTATGTGTACACTTTTGAAAGCAGGGAATAGAATTTCATTTTTAATGTGTGCCCATGGTAAAAAATGACAATAAAAATCTATCTTACCTCACCTCACCTCACCTCACCTCACCTCACCTCATCTCATCTCATCTTATCTTATCTTATCTTATCTTATCTTATCTTATCTTATCTTGATGCTACTAAGAATGGCCCGTGGCTGTGAGGAATTTCCAGGTTTGTGTTGCTTGAACCTTACTGACAATTCCTTAGAAGTATAAAAAACACTGTGCAAGATGTAAGGCATAAGGAGCTACAGAACAAGCCTCAGTGATCTATGAAATTGGCTTTCCTTGTGGTTACCTGAGACAGGCTGGTTGCAAAATTTGGCTTTAGATTGCCTAACTCTTCTGCCTGGCATTAAATCTTTTTAAACATTGTTTCCAGAAGAGTGAGAGGATAAATCCTGTCCTTTCAGACACATATTTACCCTCTCCCAAGAGGTCAAAAGGGAGGAGAACTATGAAGAAAGAAAGTTCTTGGAAAAATGAGAGCCTGTTAGCAAAACGGAAGCATAGAAGGAAGTTGGGACCCTGAACTCCTTGCTTCTCAGTACATTTTATCAAAATTACTATTGCAAAACAACTGATTATGTTTCTGTCAACGCTGCTAACATTGGATGTTCTTGCTTTGACAACAGATGGAAATGTAGCAATCTTTTCTCTTTCACTTTTAGAGTTAGTTGATGCTGGGAGGGGGGATGTGGATGAGAGTCCAGTTAGTCATAACAATAAATACTCATCCATGAGAATCCAAGGTTATTGCGCCCAGAGATGATAAAGATTTGGCAGGCTGGAGAGCTGGGGAGAAAGCCCGCTCTTCAAGCTAATTGGGGAATGTGACTTATGACTGTTAATTGGAGGAGGGAATTGTGCTTTGCTATTTTGTTCTCAGGGGAGGGGAAATCAGTTTTTCGCTTTAACTATGTAGTGTCAATACTTTGTTTCTCGAATAAAAGATTCTTTAAGATAAACAATGCCTTCAAGTTCTTTTGAAGAGTTTCATCTGTCAGAACCATGACAGTTTCTTTTATTAGGCAATAACTCTTGAGGATTGTAACAGTGGATGAGTAGGAAAGTAACCCAAGAATTTTATTTATGAATATTTGTGTTTATATCATCTATTGTATTTTTTATATATATGATCATCATTTTGCAACATTTTCTAGGTTTGGCCTTTTGGAAAATGTTGAGAGTCTAAATTCCACTGTCTCACATTTCTACATTTCTTCTGGTCGTAAGCTGCTCCTTTGAGTTCAGGTCTGGCCTAAGGATAATAATGTAGCACTTGGGGATGAAGACGCAACCAAGCAGACCAGCACTGGAGGCCAGGATGGAGAAGATCTGCACAGCCACCATGTATTTCCCTTTGGTGCTCAGGTAGGTGGGCACAAAGGTCACCCAGACACTGCAGAAAACCAGCATGCTGAAGGTGATCAGCTTGGCTTCGTTGAAGGCCCCAGGCAGATTCCTGGCCAGGAAAGCCACCGTGAAGCAGATGGCAGCCAGGAGACCCATGTAGCTGAGGGTGATGTAGAACATGACAACAGCCTCTTCATTGCATTGCAGGATGATCTCTCCATGCTGGGAGAGGAAGTCAGAATCAGGGAATGGGGTAGAAACTCCCAACCAGATGGAGCAGATGATAATTTGGACAGAAGAACAAGAAAGGATGATGGAGTTGGCCAAGTTCTTCCCCAACCATCTCTTCAATCTATTCCCTGGTTTTGTGGCCAGGAAAGCCAATACCACCATGATGGTTTTTGCCAAGAGAGAAGAAATGGCAACTGAGAAGATAATGCTGAAAAGTGTTTGTCGGAGAAGGCAGGTGGCTTTTCTTGGTTGACCAATGAAGAGAAAATTAGACAAGAAACATAGCAGGAGGGAGACCAGGAGGATGTAAGAGAGGTCCCGGTTGTTGGCTTTAACAATGGGAGTTTCCCGATATTTAATGAATATGAGTAAAACAAAGCATGTGGTTAGGGAAAAGAATAGAGTAAATGATACCAAGATGTTGCCCAAATATTCTTCATAAGACAGGAAGGTTATAAATTTGGGGATACATTGGACTCTGTCCCCATTTGGATATTTATCATCTGGACACTTGGTGCATTTGTCTGTATCTGAGAAAACCAAAAAGCAATATTTCTTTAACATATTTTTCTTTCACCTTTGAAGAAATACATTCTTGGGACAAGATGTGTTTCTTACCATCCCCACAGAAAGATCATAAAAGAATATCATTTTCTTTAAAAAAAAAATGTTTCTTAAATCAGGGAAAGTCCTAGGACATTAATGATTTTCTGTGTAATGTGCAGAATCTTCATAGGAATTACATTATTAAAGGTAAATAAGAAATCAGTAAATATTTCTATTACGACACTTCCTGAATCCTTCACATGGCACTTCTTCATATACTGGACTCATAAGATGCTAACTTGTAAAATCTAGATTTCTGGCAGAGAAACCTAGTCCTGCAAATAATCAAGAATGACTACTGACTATTTGCCATGAAGTGGACCCATAACTGTCCACACCACCTCATTGTGGACCCGCAACACCTTCTCAGTGATCCTCAAGGGGAGAGCGGTATAGAATGCATTGCAATCCCAAAAGACAAATGGATTTTGTTTTTTTTCTTGGAAAACATTTAGTTTCTTATCCAAGATGTCTATGGAAATTCTCAGTCATCCAGATCATGGTTGACCCAAAGATGTTTTTCAAAAGCTAGCTGGACTTTTTTGTGGGTTTTTTTTCTTTCAAGATGTTTCGCTTAGAACTGAAGAATCTTCTTGGATGAGAAGTGAAACATTTTCAAAGAAAAAACAACAACAAAGACCAATTGCCTTTTGGAAAAAAAGCACCTTTTGGGACAACCATGACTTGGATGATTGACAATCTCCATAGACAATGCTTTGCAATCATCCTTCCGGTAGGTGGACCTAAAACAATTCCTCAAGTTTCATAGAATTCAGATCTTCCTAGAAAGGTTAAAAACTATAAGGACACCTCCAAACTGAAAACCAGAAGAGAGATTTTTTTCTGATAGTAGTAAAGCTTGTGCAATCTGTCACATCCTCCTATCTGTTCCCAGCCCCTCCTTCAAGGTCGGAAAATACACAAGAAAATGGTTGAGCTTCAATCTTTTAACTTGGACTTCCATGAAAATGCTCTGGATGAATTGATTTCAACAAGGCCTGCCTTTTTCATTGGTGTCACCCACCTTCCTTAATGGAGATGGTCCCCTCAGGACAGTGAATACAGTCGTAGCAGCAAACTGGCTCTCCTTCTCGAGCCTGCTTGACAAATCCAGGATGACAATTCTCCACACATTTGGACTGAGGCAGAGACTAAGCAGAGAAGAAGGAATGCCAAAGTAAATATCTCAGAATTAACCATCCATGGAAAATGGAGGTGGACATAAACCTTAGTGAAGTAGTCACTGGGCTTCAGTTAAATAAATATGATGTCCCACTGACTTGGATCTCATCTATCAAAGAATGGTGGTTTCTGGAGTCCAGGAGAAGAGCCTGTTCTGCTGTGGCCCACAATTTCTGGAATATTCTACCACTGGAGGTGAGGTAGGTCCTCACAATCCTGGCCTTAGAAGAAACTTAAAACCTGACTCTGCTGGCTAGCCTGGTGCCTCTGTAGGAGTGTGCTGTTCTTGGGATGGCTGACACGGTAGAGAGAAGATCCTCACACACAGCCCCAAATGTTGCCTGTCCTCTTGGTTTTTAGCTACTAACTTAATTATCTTAATATTGATCATATTGTATTAACTTTTTAACCTTTCTATTATTTTGTAAGCTGTCCAGAGTTGCTGCAGCAGTAAAAGATATTCCACTTGCTCCAAAGTGTTGTAGGAGATACAAGCACTGGCATATTTTTCATTTAGTTCCTTCCTTTTGCTTCTAGCACATTACATTGAAATAAAGATCTTTTCTACTTGATAAAGTCTAGAGTAATGGAACTGAGAAAAGATTTAAACGTTCAGTGACAACCAGTGGCTTTTCCCTATGGCCATATTAATATCGATTCTTACATTCTTCATAGAGCCATGATTTTCAAAGATTATTACATTCTATAATAAAATTTATTCTACAGGATTTATTAATTTTTATTTTATTAACTTTTTAAAAAAATGTTTAAGTAGAATAAAACAATGATGAAGAAAGAAACATCTGCCCATCAGGATACTAAATTACAAAGGGGACAGAAAAGGGCCATGATCTACGTATATCAGTGATGGTGAACCTTTTAGAGACCGAGTGCCCAAACTGCAACCCAAAATCCACTTATGCATTGTCAGGTGCCGGGTGGGTGTGGCCATTGGCTGGCTGTGGCCCATTGGCTGGCTGTGGCCCATTGGCTGGCTGTGGCCCATTGGCTGGCTGTGGCCCATTGGCTGGGCGTGGCTGCAGTGGTAATGGCAGACTGGGTGGGACTAAAAAGTTCAATCAATCAATTCCAACTTTGCAAGATCTTTTTTTTTCCCGCGAGAAGTTGAAATTGACTGATTGATTGAACCTTTTTTTTTTTCTGCACACGGCAGCAGAGACCTAAAGCGAAAAGGTTTTATAAAACCCAGCTGAAGGCCTAGGACTGGGATGACAGTGCACGTGCCCACAGAGAGGGCTATGAGTGCCGCCTCTGGCACCTGTGCCATAGGTTCGCCACCAGTGATCTATATCATAAAGTTTAGTCACTCAGCGTCTCATGTTGGACATGGCTGAATCAGTTGAAAACAGTGTTCCATATTAGAGCATCAGAAGGACACCTTGGTCAATAGTACTGAAGCTTCCCAAGCCATCTAACAAAATTGTAAGAGTACCTCTCCGCACACTCAATTCTCTTTGAAAATCATCCATCTTGATGACTAGGCTTAGCCCACTCGAAATGGATTCTAGGGTTTTGGAAATCAGAGAAATATCTCCAATATTTTCCCCACCTTGTTGAGCAACTTTAGCCGTGACAGAGCCTCTTGGCTGATAATTATTCTCTGTTTTTCAAAGCTCCCAAGTTTCAGTATGATGGGATCCTCCATGGAGAGAATGAGCACGCACCCAAAGTCCAGATCTGCTGTTACATCTCCATTTTGATCTAAGTAGAGTTGAATGTGGGAAAGATTCCAAAATTCATTCTTCTGAAGAAAGGGGTGGAACTGGAATGAATTCATTCCCAGATTTCAAAAGTTGAACCATTGCTTTCTTATCCCATGTGACCTTTAAACATTTGAATCTTTCTTCAACAGTTGTCTAAGTTGCAAATATGCTTGGTCGGGGGAACAAGGGTTACCAGTAACTTCAAAAGTGAAAAAAATGTTCAGCAACATGTATCAACCATATATTGATAAAATATAGATTGAGAAAATAAATAATTGACAAAGTTTGTCAATATTCTTGAGCAGGTCACAAATAAATTAACAAACAAAGAGATTATGTATACACTCCCTGAAAATAACAGGGTGGTTATTTAATCTTCTCTCTGCTAGTCAACAGGAAAAAAACCCACATCTTGACGAGCTAATCCTACTTTATTGTAAAGCTACATTAACAGAATCTTGGAAGTCTGAAAGTACAAATCTCCCACAACCACTTTTGACTGCCTGAAAAGTTTCATTTCTTTGCCTGTTATTCACCTGTTGGCTGCCTCTTCTTACCTGATTGTACCCCAGGAAACCTATCTTCCCCGTCATCCCCCAAGATCATTCTGACATGTCATTACTCTTCTTTAATGAAATGTAGGGACGGTAGTAATAAAACTTGATTTTAGCAAAGTACTAACAAATTACTTCCTGCTGTTATGATTAGATAGCTACTTAACTAAGATCTGGATGTGATAATTAAGTGGATAAAAACTGCCTTAAAATTGTATCCAAATAATTTTCAATGTTCATCATAAAACTGGTTAGTTATGAACAGCAATTAGCGCTTTGTCATCTAGTCATATATTTTCAGTAATAAAGACATGTAATAATAATAATAATAATAATAATAATAATAATAATAATAATAATAATAATAATAATAATAATAATA
>NW_015387029.1:300916-303165 GCF_001527695.2 Protobothrops mucrosquamatus
ACATCGCGGTGACCAAAACTGGATGCAGTATTCCAAGTGTGGCCTTACCAAGGCATTGTAAAGTGGTATTAACACTTCACGTGATCTTGATTCTATCCCTCTGTTAATGCAGCCTAGCACTGTGTTGGCCTTTTTGGCAGCTGCAGCACACTGCTGGCTCATATTTAGGTGATTGTCCACTAGGACTCCGAGGTCCCTGATCCTCTTAGTTGCTCTTCTCTGTGGAGTTTCTATGGGGAGAGGGAGCCAGATGGGAAGGGAAAGGCTAACATCTCATCATAACTTCTACAAATACAACTCCGAGGTCACGCAGCTGAGAATGTCATGCAGCTTTGCACCACCCAGTCTACAGATGAAGAGACCATTCCCAAAACAATTTATTTGAATATGATTAGATAATGGGGGACCAGCAATGGGAAGGTACAATGGGGGGGGAGTTAACTGGGAATGTTTTGGCACATGAACCTCAGTCCTGGCTTTGCTATACTATAAACCACTTGGCCTTTAGTAAAGTAAAGCTTTGACACTAAATGGAGTTGAGGGTCATTCTTGCTTAAGTTGGGGCAGGACTGCCATCATGTTTTTTGTGATGCAATATTTATACCAACTCAGAGACAAAGCTATTTGGGTCTATTTTAAAATAATAACAAGCTTCCAGAAAAATATTTATGATTTCCTGAAAGAGAGGGGTACATAAGTAACATCCAGTAGAAAAATATCTGATTTTCAGAAACTATGAAGAGAAAACATATATTTCATATAAGAACAAATGGATGCCAGCTACAATATAGACCTTTCACTACATTTTCATTTCTACTTTTTCCATATTATTATACATCTCTACTGGCCACAAATTATAATAAATTAATAGTGGTGGTAGTATTTTAATGATTTAATGATAATTATATAATTAGGTAATAATGTCATTAACAACTCATAGGAAGACGTATGATGGGTATCAAACTTCATTAGAACATTTATGAAAATGATCTCAGAATAGTAATTGATTGCAGCCCAAATGTGTGTGATTTTCATGGAAAACAATGAATTATAATGAATCCATTATAATCTCAGGAAGTGAATGTTCTGGTTTGGGGACACCCCTAACTCAAGTACCAGATCCCCCTGCAGGTACCAAGCTCGAAAAGACACTGCAAAAAAATCTGGTCAACTTTATAGAAGAGGAATGAAGCCAAGGATGGGATCAAAGGAGCTTCTCTAGCCATGAAGAAGGACAAGAAGAAAAGCCATGTTGGTTTATGGCAACAGAAAATCAGAAGATGCTTTTAGGAGCACCATTTTCAAATAACACAATCTCTTTGTTGGTGAAGGGAGGATAGTGGACTCTTCCAATAACTAAAAAAATGTTACACTGAAGATTAAGAGCTATCTGTTTATTGTTATTGTATAGTTCATAGATATGGAAAAATGAACTCAGTCATAAGAGAGGAGATTCTGGCTGAATAAGAAGAAAAACATCACTGAGCTTGTGAACCGGAGAAATTCAGTCTCCTATTGTCTTGTCTTAATGCAGGAGTGTCAAACTCATTTTCATTGAGGGCCGCATCAGCATTGCGGTTGCTCTTGGGGGGTGGGAGGGTATGGCCATGATAGGTGCGGCCTACTGGGTGGGCATGGATGGAGTGGGTGTGGCCTACTGGGTGGGGATGGCCAGCTCTACATCGTTCGCATCAAGGGTGCCTGTGGGGGCCTGGGCAGGAGTGGGACAGATCTGAGGGTCTCTGGCAGAAGGGGGTGGGACCGGGGCAGGTGCCAAGGCATGGTCCATTTCTTCATTCCTCACAAAGGGTGACACTTCCCCAGCATGGACCCAGGGGGTGGGGCTGACGTGGCAGGGGCTGGTTCCTTGCTGTTTCTAGATGGCCTTGTGGAGCTAAGACTGAATGCATTTCAGCATAGATGGCCACCACAAAATT
This sequence comes from Protobothrops mucrosquamatus, assembly GCF_001527695.2. Lineage (NCBI taxonomy): Eukaryota > Metazoa > Chordata > Lepidosauria > Squamata > Viperidae > Protobothrops > Protobothrops mucrosquamatus. The sequence goes on from NW_015387029.1 coordinate 302,854, forward strand.
GTACATTGGCTCCCTCCCGGCTGGCCTGGGCCAGGGCCAAGGCAGAGGGGGCCATTCCCTCACTGTTTCCAGGATGGCTTCACCCCTGGGCCTTCTGTTTGACATGTCTGTCTTAATGCAAAGCCTGAGCAGATATAGGCCAAAGAAGCCTGCAGAATGGAGAGGCTAGATGGCCTCAGGGTCTCCATTAAATTTATAAAGGTAAAATTCTACGATGCTAATCATAAACAACATACTTACAGGAATTGATTTAAAACTGCAGGCATCCTTTTAAAATTAGCAGTAATAATAATAATAATAATAATAATAATA
>NW_015387029.1:303806-312822 GCF_001527695.2 Protobothrops mucrosquamatus
GAAAATACTGATCTTCATACTGGACATCTACAAACAAGTAGGGTTCAAAGGCATCATCTTTTGGCCTTTGTTTCCCCTGAAAACCAAACGACCAAATACTATGGATGTATTTGAGAAGTCTGGATTTTTTCAATTTATATGTTCCCAAATTTGTGGTGATCCAGACTTTCCCTTCAACAGATCCTGGCAAACCTTCAAGTATTAAATGGAAAGGAAGGATTCTGTCTATAATTGAAACATATTCTAAGAAGTGAACAAAGACGTTGACTTGTCTCCACTTAGAGATGGTGTCTCTGAGGGGTGCCGGGTGTCTAGTCATTGAGATTCGTTGTGATATAACAACACAAATTCCATTCCTGACAAGCATAGGAGTGAAAGTCCTCATGAAATTCTCTCCCTTCTCGGTGTCTGAAGCAAAGAGACCAATCAAGGTCCATCTGAAATGGAGAAGAAGAGGGACAATTGCTGGGTCCTGGAACCCTTCTTTGGGGAGCATCTGGTGGAAAAAAGGGAACTGACTTTTATCACTCAGAGCCTCTGAAGCAGTTTGATAGCTGATCTGAAAAGACAATGAAGAATGCTTGTACTGGGGTTCAGATCAAGTCCAAAACATTAGCTTTTGATAAATCCAACTTCATTCTCTTGAACTTATTAGAATAGTTTATTGTGGATTAGTCATTAAGCCTACAAAAACACAGAATATAAAACACAGAACATTAAGAACACAATATATAAACACAGAATAAAAAATTAAGAAAACAAGAATGCAAATAATGAAAATCATACTTCTTTATCACCCTTATAATTTACCACAATCAGACCCAGGTATACAGATTTCAAGTGAACAGTTTTGCTCCAACAAAGTGCCGTGTTATGTACAATTTTTTAATTCTGATAGCAGAGGAAATAAGTTGTTTTAATATAAGGATCCCAGTAGGTCATTTTTGTAATGTTCAGTCCAAGCTACTGAATACTTTCTTTCTTATATAATTGAGATTGAAATGATGAACGTGTTATGTTTCTCTCTGGAGCTCCAGAAAGACAAGCTCATAGGGACTTGCTTAAATCTTCCATATATAACCTCTGTGTCCAGCACACTCACACTAAAATAAATATCACCCTGAGATACGTAGGCACATTTACATTTAAATACTTGCTTTTTAATTGAATTTTTGTCTGTTAAAAAAGATGGAATTTTGAAAGTCTGCAGTTTCTACCTCTTAATTTTATACCAATAATTATACACCCCAATTTTAGGCAAAGAACAAGTTGTAGAATTCCCAACTCAACCCTGAGGGTGGAAGAGGTTTTACTTTATCCACCTGCAAAATCCTTCTCAGATGATGTCATTGTCCTTATTTTAGTGATGATATATGTCTTTAAGCTTCACATCTCAGCTCCATATAAGAGCTTAAGGGTAATCCTGGCATTATATACTTTAATAAGTGGGACTAAGGAAGTTGGATAGCTATGATTTTTAACAAATTTAAGTAGTAGATTCACTCATGTCCTTGCTCTGAGCTCCTTTGATGTAGAGTGAACAAAGATCCAGTCTCCAAGAAAACTACCTCTGGATAAGGAAAGGTGTTACTTGCTCTATTAGCTCACCACTGAATAGCCATCTAGGGACATGATGTCATTTTTAAAAATCATATCTTTTGATTTTGGTTTATTAATAATCAGATAATTATTACGGGAGTTGGAGCCAAGTCTTCTTAACAGCGTATGGAACCCAACTTGAGGGGGTCCTGGGTGCTTTCTGAGCTTGCTTGTTTTCTTGCAGATGTTTCATGACCCTAACTAGGTAACATCATCAGTGCTAATCATCCTCATCTTCATCACTAGCACTGATGATGTTACCTAGTTTGGGTCATGAAACATCTGCAAGAAAACAAGCAAACTCAGAGAGCACAAGGGACCCCTCGTGTCAACCCTCAAATGCAAATATTCTCCTTTATTACAACCCAACTTGCAATAATAATAATATGAATGCCATTCTCAGTGTATAACAAGGTGATAATATATGTACCTAGTGCCTTAGGCATGTGTGTCTGAGGGTCCTTTATTAGTCCTGGTAAGTCATTCAAGTCTAGACTGAATAGTAATGGTGCAAATATGCCCCCTTCATCAGTTTTGATCCTATTTGATACAAGTGTCCAGCAGAATCCACCAAAGCAATGAGGAGGGTGTCATGAGAGGATATGGCTATTTTGATGGTTGCCCCCTTCTCAGTATGGATCCCAATCACCAGCCATGATAACTACAATGGTCACGGTGAAAAGCAGCTCCTGAATTCCACAGAGAAGATATAAGTGGATATATTGATCACCCACCACCTCCGCACTCACTTTACCAGATATAGAAACACACACACACGCGCGCACACACAAACCTGTGGGACTTTGTAGGTGCCTACTAAAGTTGACATCTGGATGGAGATGTCCCTTCTAGCTGCATCGAGAAGAGTCAAAAGACCGTCCTTCTTTCCACAGCTGTAGTTGGGAACATTGACTACTCCAGTAGAGAGCATGTCCAGTAAGGCATCTGAAGTGCTCAGTGTGCTCAGTGAGTTGTCATGGATGTTGTAGCCAAGGGTGAGATTGTGCAGGAGCTGTGGATTCTTGTTAGCCATATGAATGGCAAAAATGAATCGGACAATTCTAAACTTATCAGAAGATAGCCTACCAGAAGTTGCCGACCTATAGAAAAATATTCAGATTATCAATATCACCATCAAACGCAATAACAGAATATTGTTTAATATATTTATTCTTTGTCACCACAACCCTATTGAACCTTAAGCCAATACTGATCCAAAATTAGAGGCAGAAATTAAACCATTCAACGAGCATTTATAAAATTATGCAAATGGGCTTGACATAGGAAACTGCAACCTTTTCAACAGTTATTTTAAACAAAACCATTCAATGAGCATTTAATAATAATAATAATAATAATAATAATAATAATAATAATAATAATAATAATAATAATAATAATAATAATAATAATAATAATAATAATAATAATAATAAAGTTCGAAGGGGCCTTGGAGGTCATCGAGTCCAACCCCCTGCTCAGGCAGGAACCCTACACCATTTCAGACAAATTTATAAAATTATGCAAATGGGCTTGACATAGGAAACTGCAACCTTTTCAACAGTTACTTTAAACAAAAGTCAGTTTTCAACTGATGAACTCAGGATTGGATGGAGAGGAAGAAATAATCCGGAGTTCTTTTAGCTGTTTCTCCATCTTTGGATCTGAGTCTCTTCAGGGAAATTAGGCAGGTCCTGCAATACAGGAGTAAGTGAAATAAGAAGAAAAAAAGGAGAGTATTACAAGTGCAAATGGAAGGAATGCAACTCCTTCACCCTGAATGACTTACGAGTGATTTTGACTAGAAGGAGCCATGTTGAAAGGCAACATTATATTTGAGCTTAAGGTCGCAGTGGTGACCACACTGATGAGATGGTCTCCTGGCCTGTAATAGCTTGGTGGGTTTTTTCCATCCCGATGCTCCAAATACATCGGGCACTTCGTTCTAAGCTTTCCAGAGACTGGCTGGAACACGGGCAGCATCAGAAGCACCAGCAGCAGAATCAGGAGGTCCATAATTCATTGGGCTGAATCAATCCCTTTCAAAAGAAGGACACCAAGAAGATACAGGAGAACTCAAAGCACTCCTTTAGGATGGGAATGCCAGTGGTTGTCCTGATTGAGACAGAGGCAAGCCCAGCTTCATCTGGAAAGGAGAGAAAGTACATTTGAGAGCAGAGCTTCTGCCTGCCCCAAAACGTAGGCCACCCAGAGGCTGACCTGAGGCATTTATCCTTTTCTGATGGAAGATCCCTTCCATGCTGCTTCAGTCTGATGTTTGCATCAAGGCAGTGGCTGGAGAAGTGACAGAAGAGGTCTCAAGGTACAGGATGGTGATAATTACACTGTGAAGCGACTTCACCTCTGGGAACCCTGAAGTTCTTCCAGGGCTCCATGTGAGGAGAGATAGTTGGAGAAAAGCATGTCAGGGCAAAATCACAGATATACTCCTGGGGACACTATTCTGTAGTGGTTATGGTCCTTTTTTTTGTAAGAGTTTTTATTGGGGTTTTTTTTTCATACATTCAGTAATAAATTTTCAACAAGCATGCTGTCTGAGTTTACATTCGATAATACGTATTCATATATTTTAGATTTTATTTTTTCCCATGTTGTTAATAATGCATTTCTTATATAATGATTTTGGAAATATTTATGAACTTTATTTTCCACATACCATAAAAAAGCCTGCCACCCCAATTGTAAATCATGCCCCTCCAGATATAGTAGCCTTCTATTTCTAAGAGTTATCCATTCTTTTACCCATGTTAATACAGATGCTTGATAATATAAACCGACTCCGGTAGACCAAATCCTCCATTTTCCTTGGGGATTTCAATCAGAGTGACTTGAAAGCAGCCCTCCCTAATTTCCATCAATACGTGGATTTTCCTACCAGAGGTGGGCTTCCTCTGGATTTAGCTTACTCTAACATCGAGGAAGCATTTAAGGCTACCCCTCACCCTCATTTCGGCTCCTCAGAACATCTCTCTCTGTGATGCTTATGCCAGCATATAAGCCTTTGTTAATGAAAGAGAGACCAATTAGAAGACAAGTGAGAGTGTGGCCTGCAGGAGCTATGGAAGCTCCACAAGACTGTTTTGGGTGCACAAACTGGAAGATATTTAAAGAGACTGCAACGAATGGACAACATACTGATGTGAACGAGTAGGCCAGGGGTGTCAAACTGCCAGCCCACAAACCAGTTTCATCATACCGGAGCCGCGCCCACCCCATTGTCGGCAATGGCAAAAAAGCTCCGATACGTCGCATGACATCACGTGACGTCACGAGTTTGACATGCCTGGAGTAGGCTTTAACTGTGTCTGCTTATATCCCAAAGTATATGGAAGATGTCAGTGTTCTTAAGTCTATTATCATGCAAGCAAATGAGAAACCTTGGATGTCACAGAAGGTCTGTGAAATGTTGAAGGTGAGAAACATAGCTTTCAAATCAGGTGATGCGGCAGCACTTAGAATAGCAAGAGCTGAGTTGAGGGGTGCAATAAAATCAGCAAAGCGGGCCTATACTCAGAAAGTGCAGAATTTATTTTGCGATCCTGTGGACCCGAGATGTATATGGCAAGGTATTCGGGTAATTACTGATTATAAGGCAGCTTCCCTGACATGTAAGGATGATGCAGACTCTCTAAACAAGCTAAATATATTTTTTAAACAGTGAGGCCAAAAAAAATGTTCCAGCGAGGAAGGCTGTTCCCCTTCCTGATGAGCAGGTGCTCAGGTTTGATACAACCGCTGTTCAGAAGGTCTTGCAGAAAGTCAACACTTGGAAAGCTGTTGGTCCTAATAATATCCCTGGGCAAATACTTAAGGAGTGTGCTGACCAGCTGGCCACTGTTCTCACAGACATCTTCAATCTCTCATTGCATCTGGCCGTGGTTCCATCATGTTTTAAGACTGCAATCATTGTACCAGTGCCCCACAAAACTAAAATCACATGCCTTAGTAACTTTATTGAACAATGAAATAATAATAATAATAATAATAATAATAATAATAATAATAATAATAATAATAATAATAATAATAATAATAATAATAATAATAATAATAATAATAATAATAATAATAATAAAGTTGGAAGGGACCTTGGAGGTCATCTAGTCCAACCCCCTGCTCAGGCAGGAAACCCAATACCATTTTGGACAAATGGCTGTCCAGTTTCTTCTTAAAAACTTCCAGTGTTGGCGCATTCACCGCTTCTGGAGGCAAGTTGTTCCACTGGTTAATTGTTCTAACTGTCAGGAAGTTTCTCCTTAGTTCTAGGTTGCTTCTCTCTTTGGTTAGTTTCTACCTGTTGCTTCTTGTCCTGCCTTCAAGCGCTTTGGAAAATAGCTTGACTCCCTCTTCTTTGTGGCAGCCCCTGAGATATTGGAACACTGCTATCCTGTCCCCCCTTTTCCTTCTCTTTGTTAAACTAGACATATCCAATTCCAGCAACCGTTCCTTATATGTTTTTGACAAACGCATGCTGGCTACTGGTTATAATTTTGTTTGTTTCTATTTGTTTGTAGATCTTTTTTTATTATCTTTTCCAGGATCTTTGCAGGTATTGATGTTAGACTGTAGTTAGACAGTAGTTTCCTGGGTCAAAAGGGAGGAGAGCTGTGAAGAAAGCAAGTTCTTGGAGAAGTGAGAGCCTGTTATTGGGACCCTGAACTCCTTGCTTCTCAGTACATTTTATCAAAACTGCTACTGCAAAACAACTGATTATGTTTCTTTTTATTAAGGCAATAACTCTTGAGAATAGTAACAGTGGATATGTGAGACAATAACCCGAGGATTGTTATTTATGAATATTTGTGTTTTTTATATGTATGATCGTCATTTTGCACCATTTTCTAGGCTTGGCCTGTTGGAACATGTTAAGAGTTGAAATTCTCCTGTCTCACATTTCTACATTTCTTCTGGTCGTAAGCTGCTCCTTTGAGTTCAAGTCTGGCCTCAGGATAATAATGTAGCATTTGGGGATGAAGACGCAACCAAGCAGACCAGCACTGGAGGCCAGGATGGAGAAGATCTGCACAGCCACCATGTATTTCCCTTTGGTGCTCAGGTAGGTGGGCACAAAGGTAACCCAGACACTGCAGGAGACCAGCATGCTGAAGGTGATCAGCTTGGCTTCATTGAAGGCCCCAGGGAGATTCTTGGCCAGGAAAGCCACCATGAAGCAGATGGCAGCCAGGAAAGCCATGTAGTTGAGGGTGACATAGAACATGACAACAGCCCCTTCGTTGCATTGCAGGATGATCTCTCCAGGCTGGGAGTGGAAGTCAGAATCAGGGAATGGGGGAGAAATTCCCAACCAGATGGAGCAGATGATAATTTGGACAGCCGAACAAGAAAGGATAATGGAGTTGGACAAGCTCTTCCCCAACCATCTCTTCAATCTATTCCCTGGTTTTATGGCCAGGAAAGCCAACATCACTGTGATCGTTTTGGCCAAGAGAGAAGAAATGGCAACTGAGAAGATGATGCTGAAAAATGTTTGTCGGAGAAGGCAGGTGGCTTTCCCTGGTTGACCAATGAAGAGAAAATTAGACAAGAAACATAGCAGGAGAGAGACCAGGAGGATGTAAGAGAGGTCCCGGTTGTTGGCTTTGACAATGGGAGTTTCCCAATATTTAATGAATATGAGTAAAACAAAGCCTGTGGTTAGGGGAAAAAATAGAGCAAATGATACCAGGATATTGCCCAAATACAGCACAGTCCTTTCAGCAGTTCCAAGAATGCTCCACACCCCTTTGCACCCCTCAGGTGACCTCGACACAGACAAACTTCCAAGTGGCCTCAACGACTCTCTTAAAAAAGGCAAATGACTAGCTGTCTGCTAAGTGATTCACTTAGCAACTATGGCAAGAAAGCTTGTAAAATGGGGCAAAGCTCACATAACAAATATCTTACTTAGCAACAGAAATTTTGGGCTCCATTGTGGTCGTAAGTCAAGGACCACCTGTATTAGCTCAATTCAGGATGAGAAATAAGAGTCCACTTTTTCTTGATGCAGATCGTCTGCTAATTTCCGAAACCTTCTAAATATTTAAATCTTAACTGAATGTCTAGGGAGATTCTCAGTCATCCCGGTCATAATTATCCCAAAGGTGCTTTTTCAAGAGGCAGCTGGACTTTCTTGTTTTTCCTTGAAGACGTTTCGCTTCTCATTCAAGAAGCTTCTTCAGCTCTGACTGGATATTGGGGAATGGAAGGATTTATAAGCTCCAGGTGGCCTCAATGACCCTCTAAAAGACGGCAAATGACCAGCTTTTCTGCAAGGAGTATAAATCCTTCCGTTCCCCACCATCCAGTCAGAGCTGAAGAAACTTCTCAGATGAGATGCAAAATGTCTTCAAAGAAAAACAAGGAAGTCCAGTTGCGTCTTGAAAAAGCACCTTTGGGACAAGTGATTCTACCTTTTTCTTTCCCTCTAGTTTAATCTTATCCCCCTTTCACTCATTCTTCACCAACTCCTGTCCAGCTGCTTCCCTGATATCAGCAAGGCTCCTTTTATCCTGGAGCAGGTTTGTGTGAACTTATGGAGACAGATGTGTGTTAAAATTTACCTCCCTTTAATAAATCATTTCTTTTCCTTCTGCAAAATGAGAGGAGGGGATGGTCCTCGGCTGTCTTTCTCTACCTCTCTCCCCATTGACCTGGTGCCTGTCTGAGGACACCCCTTAAAAGTCCTCACCAACTCACCCCTCACCACCCGCAACCCACAACCGTGTTACAAATTGTAGAGATCATGTCACCTTGCCAAATATTGATGGGAGTTTCCAAACTGAGAAATGATGGAGATCTCAAATCTACTCATATTAGAAGAACAAAATCTGAATGCCATTGAAAATGCAGGTTTAATCTTAAAAGCCTGATATGGTTTGGCACAAAGGCATTGGCAGGACCATCTTCTCCAAACTCTTTTGGCCAACACAGAAGAATATGAAGGTGCCCAGTCCCAGTTTTTTGGTTCTCTGGAATAGTTTCCCCTCAGAAATTGGATCTGCTCCCATGTTCCCAAACTATTTAAAAAGAAATATTCTCGGAGGCATTTGTAGTCTAAACCAAAGGTGGGAACCTATGGCACGGGTGCCAGAGGCAGTACTCAGAACCCTCTCTATGGGCATGCGTGCCGTCGCCCCAGTCCTAGGCCTTCAGCTGGGTTTTGTAAAACCTTTTGCCGTGTGCAAAAAAAAAAAAAGGTTCAATCAGTCAATTTCAACTTCTCGCGTGAAAAAAAAAGATGTTGCAAAGTTAGAATTGATTGATTGAACTTTTTAGTCCCACCCAGTCTGCCGTTACCACTGCAGCCACACCCACCCAATGGACCACGCCCACCCAATGGGCCACACCCACCCAGCACTTGACGATGTCTGGGGGTTGCGGTGTAGAAAGGGGGGGG
>NW_015387029.1:315426-353685 GCF_001527695.2 Protobothrops mucrosquamatus
GAGGGCTATTCAGTTTTGACCTAGATGGCTTCTTTGACCCCTCTTTCAAGCCACCGGTCCTCTCTGTCCAGAATGTGGACTTTGCTGTTTTCAAAAGAGTGGCCTTTGTCTTTTAAATGCAGATGGAGGAGTCAAAGAGGCCATCTATATCAAAACTGAACAGCCTTGAGGACACATATAAACCTCCAAGTGGCCTCAATGACCCTCAGAAAGAATGCAAATGACCAGCTGTCTGCAAGGAGTATAAATCTTTCCCTTCCCCCACCATCCAGTCAGAGCTGAAGAAGCTTCTGGGATGAGAAGCGAAACGTCTTCAAAGGAAAAACAAGAAAGTCCAGTTGCCTCCTGAAAAAGCACCACTGAGGACACAGACAAACCTCCAAGTGGCACCTGCCATCTCCAGCCAATAGCTTTACCGACAGGGCTCCGAGCCAACGGACATAAATCAAGATAACAAAGAAACTTGGATAGCAGCTTTTCTCCAATGTGCTGTTTTTTGGGGTGCCAGAGCTCCCTCTGCTGATGAAAAGGTGGCAAGGTTTTGGTGTCCCCGCCCAGATTTTGTTTCATGTGAAAATCAGAACAAACCCTGGTTTGGGTTCTGCCCAACCACAGCAAACCAGAAGTGGGACAGAAGTCTTGGAACTTAATGGTCTTCTGGCTTCTGGTGACATTATTTTTGTTGTTTTGGACAGATTCTTAGAATTGGGATTGTTCCAACGTTGGTGAGAGAAGATTGTGGGGGGGGGGAGGATAATTATCTTCAAAGATCGGAAAGGCTATCAGGAAAAGTGTTAAGTCTGGTTTTTAATTGTTCTAGAAAGTGCAACATGGGATAACTAACTTGAGTTCTAGGAGACAGATCTACCTGCACATTGGAACAACCTTCCTACTTCAAACTGGCAAGCCCCTTCTGGGGCAAAAAGGGAGACCATGAGGTGCTCCCCCTCCTGATCTTCCAAGAGTAGTGGTGGTGGGGCTGCCTCGTTCATGCCCCTGCAGAGGAAAAGAGTGCATCCTTGGGGAGGGGCTTCAGGGGGTAAGGGATGGGCTGCCTCACCAGGGTCATCTTCTTGGGGCCTGGAAAGGGGTGCTTGCAAGCCGTATGTCATGCCTCCATCGGAGCCTGAATCTGAGGAGGAAACAGAGCTGGAATAGGACCCTATGGAGGCCGAGGGAGAGGGGTCTGTGGCTTCAGAGGACTGTGGAAAAAAGCAGGCTGAGGCAGGCCAGGGCCCTTCAGGATTGGGACAGGGGAGACAGAGTTCAGGCGATGAGCAAGGCCCACCCCCACCTGATCCTAGAGCACGGAGAGTGGAGGGAACAATGCAGGCAGGCTCAACTACTCGGGAGGAGAGCGTCCCACCCTTCTCTACAAGGAACACCTGGGGATTGAGACTTAAAGAGCCGCTGTGGGGAGAGGCATTTGTCAGGAACAAAAGCTGATTCATTGGAGTGTTGTGTATTGTTGGTCTTGTTCTGTGCCTTCTGTTTGGAAACCTGGAAACCTTGACTATCGGACTGTATTTCGGATTCTCTCTTTTGGAAACTGTTCAGACAAGCTCGGATTCAAACGGACTCGTTAAGTTTATGTTTTCTTCCTTGTTCTCTCTATGGCCTTGAATACTTTCTTATGCTAAGCAGACTGTATTTGAACCTACTTTCAGCCAGAGCTGGCTGAAGGGGTGTGTGTGATTTTGTTGGAGGCTTTCCAGCAAACATAGGAGCATTTGGGGAAAATTTGGGGCAATAAAAGAACTGTTTGAATTGCCAGCTGATTGCATTGCCTCTGTGCTGTGCCCTGGGTCATCACACCGTGCTTCTCCCCAGTGTATGAACCTGGTTTAGCAGGTCTCCACAAAGGTCAAACTGACCGGCGCTCCCTGGTTCAGGCAATGGATGGGTTCAATTCAATGTCACTGGTCAAACCTGTGCCATAAACGTGCATATGACTTTTGTGCCATAAACGTTGTGTCTATACGACCTACTTATGCGGTCACTAGGAGTCCAAACTGATGTGATAGCACGGAATCAATTACACGATTGTAGGATTCAGCATAAAAAATCAAGCCTGTTTTAGAGGGGTTCCTGCTTAACCAGGATTATCTCAAGGGCAGTGGGGGAAAAGGAGTGGAGCGAGAACAGGGCAGGGGTCACACCCCTTAATATGACAGTGAGATCTGCCTGGAGGCACATCGCAATTAGAGGGCTTGCGAGCAGAGAAATAAATTACAGAAATATAGAAAACATGGGGAGACCTCAACACACACAAACTTAAAATTCCAGATTGGTCCCTTCAAATGTGCCCTGATGTAGGAAAGTCTCTCTAATCCTTCAAAGATGCTGTTTTCCAGCAGGGCTTTACAGTTGAGAAGAGACAAGGAAAGGTTGAAAAGGAGAGAAGCTTCGACAAAGCAGGATCAGAGGAGAATAAGAGTAAGTTAGGAGGGACCTTGGAGGTCTTCTAGTCCAACCCCCTGCTCAAGCAGGAGACCCTATACTATTTCAGACAAGTGACTGTCCAGTCTGTTCTTAAAAACCTCCAGTGATAAAGCACCCACCACTTCTGGTGGCAAGCTGTTCCACTGGTTATTTGTCCTCATTGTTAGGAAGTTTCTCCTTAATTCCATGTTGCTTCTCTCCTTGGCTAGTTTCCGTTCATTTTCTGCATGCACCTTCTGGTGCTTTGGAAAATAAATTGACCCCCCTCTTCTTTGTGGCAGCCCCTCAAATACTGGAATACTGCTTTCATGCCCCCTAGTCTTTTTCTCTAGACTGGCCAAATCCAAATCCTGCAACTCTTTTTATGCTTTTGTCTCCAGGCCTTTAATCTTATAGTTGCTCTTCTCTGCGCTCTTTCCAGAATCTCAACATCCTTTTGTGTAATGCAATGACCAAAACTGGATGCAAGCATTCCAGGTGTGGCCTTACTAAGGCTTGATAAAGCGGTACTAAGACGTCGCCTGATTTTGATTCTATGGCTGTTTATGCAACCAAGGATTGTATTAGCTTGTTTGGCTGCTGCCGCACACGGCTGGCTCAAGTCTGCTCTCCAGTAATGTTTATCTAGGCATGAGGGTAATTATGATCCCCTTGAATGCTCACCCCCCATAAAAAAAACCAGGTGAGGCAGAGTGTGGTGGGGCCACTCCACATACCTACATTATCCCTTTTTCATCTGAAATCCACCCAAACCCTTTGGTTTCAGGCACATGGCAGCTTTGAGGGGTCCTTGGTGCTGAGATTGTTTTCTTGCAGATGTTTCATTACCCTAACTAGGTAACGTCATCAGTTCTAGTGATGACAAGCTTACTTTGAAACTGCGTCCTACCAACTTACCTGAGGGCCATGGAGGTCTTCTCCACCTCAGCCCAGCTCCAGTCCCGGACACAGCGGGTAGACCCGACGTCCCTTGCTCCTTTCCAGGTGCAGCTGCAAGTCTTTGCAGGAGCTGCTTTTCCAACAGGTTCATAAATGAAAAGGCCACAAATTAAACCCTTTGAAATTTGGTTCTATTTGATGTACTGGGCCATTCATCATCCGTCGTCACCAGTGAGAAGTGTGGTAATCGTTCAGTGTCAAGATTGAGGATCTCCACCTTGGTTTTACCAGCCATTCCCAATGCTTGAGATCTGATGCAGGTAAGAAGATCTGGTTGGTGGCTTGGCTAGGAAGATGTTGGATTGAAAAAGGTAATGTTTGTTTGTTTGTTTGTTTAATGTTTATTCGTCAAACAAAAAGCACAGATTAAAACAAGCAAAAGGAAAAGGAAATGTGACAGAGACGATAGGCACGTTAGTGTAGTTACGCACCACCACCCCTTTTAAGGACCTCTCAAATAGGTCCTTAAAGGTCCACAGAGGTTTTAAGTTGGAGTTAAAACTATGAAAGTTAATAGCTGAGACAACTGAATCGGAGTAGAATATTCCCAACTTTGGCAACTCGTATTACAAAAATTGATTTTTTTTTACAATCATTTTTTTTTATTTTTTACAGTTCAGGTCCGCCTCCAGCTAAGGAAGCACACTGGCTGTTGAAGGGGGGAAAAAAACATGGCTCAGCAGGCGCAGAAGTGGCTGGATGCGCTCAGATGTTCCGGTCTACACATTGCCATCAAGCAACATCTGGTTGAGAAACTGGGGTTACTGCTTTACAAGGTAGCTTGCTCAAGCATGCTCGGAGAATAACAGCAGGGTCACCCCACTTTGACCTACCATTCCCCTACCGCCCCCCGTGTTTTGGAAACTTCTTTAAAAGAAACTTCCCAAAAAAGTCGCAGTATTTTATCTATTCAAGTCATATGCAGCTCATCCCACCTGGAGGCAATTCCCCTGAAATCAGAGAAGTGTGTTAGGGTGGGCTTGGAAGCAGACCCAGGACCCTCGTAGAACCACCCTCTGCAACGTGCTGAAATGCACCTCAACTCCACCTGTGCAAAGTTGGATTGATCTGAGCTGTCAGCAGTTTTTTTTTCCTTAATGTTTTCCCTCATCTAAATCAGGGTCGTAGGGCACATTCAGTGGAGCCACAGAGTAGGTGCCTGTGTTATCACTGCATGCGTGAACACAGGCACACAGAAAGAGGTAAAGCCACACGAAGCGCTCACTGGAACACGAGAAACAATTGCACATGGCTGGCAACCAAGAGGGCTTATTTTTACATGTTTAACTTGTTTTCATAGGAAACACCTTCCTATGAGCCATGGTGGTGCAGTGGTTAATATGCAGGATTGCAGGCTAATTCTGCCCACTGCCAGGAGTTCGATCCTGAGTGGCTCCAGGTTGACTCAGCCTTCCGTTCTTCCGAGGTGGGTAAAATGAGGACCCAGATTGTTGGGGGCAATAGGCTGGTTCTGGAAACCGCTTAGAGGGGGCTGTAAAGCACTACGAAGCGATGACCTACAAGGCCCCTTCCAACTGTGTTGTGTTGTTCTGTTCTATTCATTATTCTGTTCTACTCTAATTCTATTCCATTCTCTTCTCCTTCCTTCTTCCCTTCCTATTTCCCGCTTCCCATTCTCTCCCTTCCTTCTCTCTTCCCTCTTCTTTCCTTCCTTCCTTCCCTTTCTTTCTTTCTCCCCCCCCCCTTCCCTTCCCTCCCTCCCTCCCTTCTCTCTCTCCTCCTAATGTGGCACAATCTAAATGCTAGTGCTATTATTATCTGTTGCCAATATTTAACGGCTGCCAGGACATTCAGCCTTGCACTGAGAAAACCCCACTGTACTGGAACCTACGTCGCTTCCCCTTCTTCCCACTCGTGGGTTTATGGCTCAATTTCCCAGGGTTAGAGCCCCCAAACCCCATTGCTTTGAAAAAGAAAGGAAACAAAGAGTCAGAAATTCTTTCCCATCTGAAAAGTGTATAGGTTGTTATTTCACTGAGGTCCGGACTCATGTGCAAGAACTTCAACCACATAGGAACATCACACCTCATCCAAGCAGTGAGCCAAATGCTGCCTTTTTTCCCCCCAGGTATCTTGGCCGCTCCACCGTTGCAGTCAAATATGGCGATTGATGTACAGTCCCTTGGACAGTTTATTCTTTAGAACCACCACTGGAGCTGCTTGTAGCACAAGCAGGGGCTTTATACTACTATAACCCCTAGTAGGTACTGTGGAGAAAATCAAGTTTTTCAGATGAAGGGGACTGCTTAATAGACAAACTGAGACATAACAGCAGGACAAGTAGCGGCCTGAAATGATATAGGCACTCATGCTTGAGCCAGGGGGCTGGACTAGAAGACCTCCAAGGTCCCTTCCAGCTCTATTCTGATTGATTGGGAACTTATCGAGGGGAGACCCAGCCTTGAACCAAGGAGAAATTTCCTGACAGTGACAACAATTAACCAACGGAATGGCTTCGCTGGAGGGTTTCCAAATCGGTTATTCCACTCTTTGTAGCTCACAGTGATCTGTGACAAGTCTAGGGTTGGGACATTCCCACAGCAATCCCTGAATCTCAAGATGCCCTCGTTTCTTCCAAGACCACTCTTCTCTGGAGAAAACAGAAGGGCAGGAAGTAACCCGAAAGCTGTTACACCTTATTCCTTGTGAATATGCGTCCCTTTCCCCTCCTTTCTGGAATGTATAAACACGAGGGCACCTCTTTATCTGAGGGGTGAAGCTCCCACTATGCTTTTGAGGGAGACCCCTCCATTACATGGGGGTGGCGCGGGGGTGGCTCTGCGGCGAAAGTGCTGGGCTTGTCGGCTGGAAAGCCGGCAGCCCAGGTTCGAGAGCCGGGCGCCACGCGGCGGGGTGAGCTCCCATCCTCGCCTCAGCTCCTGCCGAACTAGCCATTCGAAAGCATGCAAATGCGAGTAGATGAATAGGCACCACTTCGGTGGGGGAGGAAACAAGAGCTCAGCGAGGTCATGTTTGGTCACACGGCCGCGGAAATGTCTTCAGATAGCGTTGGCTCAATGGCCTTGAAGCTGAGGCGAGCGCCGCTCCCGAGAGCCGGCAACGACTAAAATCCACAAGGGCTCCTTCCTCCATTGCACACTTTGTAATAAATCGCTGCAGTGAGCAGGAGAGATAAACTGGTTATTAGAAAGTAAAGAAACTCAAGGCGTCTCCAGCGCGCAGTTGTTAGAAGAGGCGGATTCCGAGGAATGCTTGCTAGAAAGACACGGCGTTGTACAGAGGCAAAGATTAAATGACCCAAGTACCTGCGCTCAGCGTGACCTCCGTTCCTTTTACAAATCCAAGTCAATTTCTTGGGGGAAACCATGTTAGTTGCAATGTTGGAAAAGCCAGAGAAAACACCAGGATCCAGTTCAGTCAATCCAGGATCCAGTTCAGCTGCCCAGAGTCACGCACCTTGTAAAGGAGATGGGCAGCGCAAAAGTGTAATAAATAAATACATACAACCACTCATTTAGCGACGGTTCAAAGTTACAACCACACTGGAAAAGGGACTTAGGGCCATTTTCACATGTAAGACCGTTGCGGCATCCCCAGGTCACGTGATCAAAATTCGGCCGTAAAAAAAATAAAAATAAAAATGGTGCGCTGGCTGCATTTGTTAAATTTTCAGCAGAAAGTAGTAGTTTATCAATTTTCTACATCGCTCATCTTGAGTGACTAGTCCAGGGATGGCGAACCTTGGCTCTTTTATGACTTGTGGACTTCAACTCCCAGAATTCCTGAGCCAGCGGGAGTTGAAGTCCACAAGTCACAAAAGAGCCAAGGTTCTCCACCTCTGGACTAGTTGATGTATACGGACCTAGGCCCAATATCGGACATTTTTGTAGATGATGGCAAAAGCTAGAGTTTTTTCTTTTTCTTTTAATGACCCTGGAATCCCGTCCACCGGGGTGGAGTGGGGGCGGCTGAATGGAGCTGAGCATTTACTGGCTGGATACCCTTCCTGACACCTACGTGGAGGTTCGCAGCAGACATTTTCCCTTTGTGCCCATGGAGCGAAATATCTGCCGCTACGTAGGATCAAACTCAAACTGCCTCCTGATTGTGAGGCAAGAACTCCATCGCTAGGCCACCACGCCACTCGATGGAAAAGTCTAGCGGTCCTGGCCAAAATTCCATGTTACACTTTTAATTAAAAAAATAATAATAGAGAGGCATACAAATGTTCTGGTATCTTAATTCCTTCTGTCGCTGCCTAACACTGCAGTGGTTTTTCTTAACAGATCTGTTAAAAAGAACATGAAGAGAAAAAAAAAGGAAAGCAGCACAGCGTATCTTGAAATAATCATACGTTTAAGTTTAGGAAAAAAGGGGGAATTCCAAACTTTAGCAGAGCAGCCAGAAATATCCCCCAAGCATCTAAGACTGGAGCCACATCCTTTCCCGAGAATCAGAGTGGACTAGCCTGACTTTAAAAAAAAAAAAAAAGAAGTCTCAACAAACTGACATATTATTAAATGACGGTCACTGGTATGATTGCCAACCTGTGAGAGGGTTGACAGCAAGCATGTCAAGAATTCCTGGTTTGTGGGTTTAAATAGGAGGTCCTTCTTGTCCTTCTTTAAATAGGAGGGCAAATGGATGGTGAGAGCGTAGTAGCAAACTCTGGAAAGGTAGTCCCCAAAAAGCAGTGGCCAAATAAAATGGTGCTGTCGGTGTGCTGGACCAGATCATAGCCAGCTAGAACTGTGTTAGAGTACTTAGCATTTACAGGGTTAATGTTGTATCATTGAGAGAACTTGTATGTAAGAACCTGTAGCGTTTAAAGGGTTAAACGCCCTTTCCTTAAGAGATGGCTTCAAACAGCAAGGTCAACTGCACACCAGTGTGTAGCAGAGCATCAAGGATCCCAGAGTCGTTACTGTAGACCGGAGCTAAATGTTGTTGAGTTCGGAGAACCGGCTGAACCCATGCTGCTTCGGGAAGTCTGTTCTAGGCCTTGGAGGAGGTCTCCCAGGCCTAGAATGGCCCACCGGAAGTGTGTGGGTGTTACTTCTGGAAGTCCGTTCTAGGCCTGGAGGAGACCTCCCAGGCCTAGAACAGCCCACAGGAAGTGCATGGATGTCAGAGGCCCAGGCCTGCATCCACACAGAGAACCGGATGTTCAGGTATTTGAATCCCACCACTGCCCCACTTCCTTCTACAGGTAGCCCTGATGGTGTTATCTAGTTGAGTCATGAAACATCTGCAAGAAAAACAACCAAGCTGAGAGAGCACCAAGGATCTCAGAGTCGTTGTTGTTGCCATCCTCCTCCTCCTCCTCTTCCGACTCAACATTAACCCTGTAAATGCTAAATACTGTAACACAGTTCTAGCTGGCTATGATCTGGTCCAGCACAGTCGGTGTGATTCCACAGCAAGTGAAAAAATATCCCAATTTCCATTTTTCCACCAGAAATTAAGTTTCTCGTGACAAAGAGAGCGTGGAGCCACCAACACCACTCACACTGGTGGCCCGGTTCCCACATCATCTCAAGACGGATGCTGCCGGGCATGGCTCCCACGCGCTTCCCACGCGCTCCCCTCCCGAGGCCCGAGGCAGTTACTTGACGAAGCTGTTCGCGTTGGCCACGTGTGAACCGAGCGAGATGTTTGTGGGTGGGTCAGGTCAAGCAAGAGGCCTTGGGCGCTGCCCCCGCAAATAGCAGGCACTCGAAAGACACAAGGGGATTCAACGGCAGTGGAGACATGAGGATAGCAGCGTCATACTTTATTTAAAGTAAACCCATGTTAAAAACAAAGTTAAAATGAAAAAAGTGGTTCCTGAAAAATAAATTATTTCGATATAAAACAAAATCAATAACTTAAAAACACGCTAAATATACAAAAAAAGTTGTCTTTTAAGCATATATACTGTAACAGTACGGGAGAACCGATAAAAGCCTTCCGTTGCACAGACAGACGGCTTTATAAAAACAAAAAAAAAAGAAGAGAAAAAAAGGGGGGGGGGAAGTTACACCAGTTAAAAGGGAAGCCAAGTGAGACTAGAGAGGGGTGTCATTTGTAACCCACCAAAGCTAGGGCCAAAACCCCCACTTGGTGAGACGGTACCGGTCCTTGTCAGAAGTGTGGGTCGAACAAAATGTGCCTCAACGTAAAAGTTTCCTTTCAATTCTTCTGAAATGGGGGTCTTGTGGGAGGGGGGGGAAAGAGAGGTCCCTTTGTGGTGAAGTGATTTAATTTAAAACAAACAAAAAACAACAAGAAAGCAAAAAACTCTGCGGAGAGCTTTAACTCGTTTGCAGAACTCGATACACAATTAAGCGAAGAGAGACTTGGTGGCAGTTATACTGTTGTTAGGGGTTTGCTACCGTCTGACAAAATAAGAGAAAATTCAGTTTATACTACATTTAAAAAAAACAAAAAAAACCACCCACCCCCCCCCCCCCCAAAAAAACCCCATCCACCTCCCATAAAAATGCCAGCAAACCTGCTTTGGGAAGTGGGCTGTGGGAAGGGAAGGCAGCTGACACAAGCTACTCACTGTGTGATGCTGGGTGTCCCACTGAACTGTGTTTTCTGTTTATTTTTAAACCATGCACTGGGAAAATAACACAACTAACTTATTCTCAACCTGGATAACTCCGTTAGACAAGAATGCTACAAATAAGCAGCCAAACAGTATAATGTATCTGATTTTTTTTAAAAAAAAAACTGAACTAAAATAGCCACTGATTGTTATAACCTGCACATTACACCAAATACCCTTTTAAAAATATATTTATATATATATATATATAAAGGAAATAGAATACAGATCAGAAAACCCACGAACTTTCAAATGCAAGGGAGAAGAAAGCTCCACATTTTTTACCAAATGCAAAAAATTGATTTTTTGACTCCCTAAAATTGCCAGAAGCGCATTATCTTGAAAAAAAAAAAATTCCTTCAAGGGGATTCTCAAGTTAAGTAGAGTTTGAGACAGCTGTCTTCACAGAAACATAGCCAAGAACTAAATGTTGGGTAGAGGGGGAGGATATAAAACTCTCCTCTCTTGGAAACAAAAATAAGGTCCATTTGTTCATTTAAAAAAAAAAACATTATGCAAAGGAGCTTCCTGTTCTGAGAATTGATGGGCTAGCTTACGAGAGAATGTTATTTAAAAAAAGGATGCACCCTTAATTATAGGAAGCATGAAATCTGCTGGCAATCCTTTCTCCTAAGTTGGGTTTAACACACTGGAAAACAAAACGGCCCACATTTAATATCAGCATGCATAATTCTCAGCAAATTTATTTCTAGTCAGAAGGGAGATATTTATCCTCACAAAGCAGTGGCTATGTCAGTATGAGAACTGCAAAATTTACTCATTGTTGAGTTAAACTTTGGCAGACCAAAACCATCATCCTTTTTCGCTCAGGAAGGGAAAACATGTGCTCGGCTTACGAGAGCAAACAACTAAGTCTCCATTAAACATTTGGGTGAAGGGGAACAATCCTGGATTTTTAAACAAAACAAAAAACAAAAAAAAAGGAATTTTGGATTCTGACAAATTGGAAATCATTTCTGCAATTTACAGACAAATCATTTCTCCCTCCACAAAAAAGTGACCTAAAAAAATCTAATCAGATTTTTAAAAAAAAAAAAAAAATCGTCTACTTCGATCAAGAAGATATACCTTTGTAGATAGAGCTTTAAAGAATTGGGGGTGGGGGGGGGAATAAGACATAAAGCCTAATCCGTAAAAGGACTTGCACTGCTTAAATGTAAAAAAAATGTTTCTCGCGTGAATAGCTTTTTTCTGCTAACTTTGTCAAAAAAAAAAATTTGGCACAAAACCGCAAAGAAGGTATATGGATGAAGCAGAGGAGGTGTTCAACTGCCCTAGCAGAGTTTGGCAAATTCTCTGGAATACGATAAGCATTTAGCCTAGAATATATCTTGGTACTTTATACTAGGGTACCACAAACTGTCAAAATACCAGCAGCAAGGATTAATTCTTTCCATAACTGTCACCTCAGACTAAAAAAAAAAAAAATCCGTTTTCATTTTATATATACTGTATGCATATTTCTGTTTCACCTTTTTCCCAGACGGGCGGAAAGACCCCAAATCCTTATTTAAAAACAACGTTTTGAGAGTAGGCGACGACAAGGCCATCTTAGGCCGCTCAAAGGAAAATTCCATTTCATTCGGAAACCGGGGAAGCAACTGAGAGAAAAAGGCCGATCAAACCCAACTCCCAGCCTTTTGAGATGCACCTTTTAAGAACTGCCTTAATTCCTTCCGAATGCTTGTTTTGTTTTGTTTTAAATCGTTATCCGCTCAAATGGGAATTTTAAAGGGAATGGGTAGCAAAAGAGAATGGTCCCAGAGTGCTTTTCGTGACTTAGGGCTTTGACTCCCAACGGTGACACTAGAATCCTTTCCCTCACGTGTAAAAAAAATGTTTTAATACGTTCTTGTCCCGTACCGTTAGCTTAGCGGGACTCCTGGAGCTAACCAGAACTCCGAAAAGCAGATTAGGGAAGATGGCGGCTGAGAGCAAGACTTGAGGAAAGATGGAAGACTGGGTGAATCCTAGTAACAACAGCCAGAGAAATGGTAGTAAACCCCTAGAATAAGACCCCTGTGCTACTGGTTGTATTTGCCCAAAGAAATCTGCTATATTTCCTCTTATAGAAGCTGGCAAAACCGATGTGACTGAGGCGTGTTTTACTGGACAAAATAGCAGAGAAAATAGCAATGACAGGCAAAAAGATGTACCTACACCCGCCCTTCCGGTAGAGAGGGCAGGTTATCCCCACAACCGGCATCCAGAGAGATACAGATGTCTGTCAACATCTGTAACGTACGGCCAATGAATTAGAAAGGAATGGTGTGTCGCGTCTGGAAGGTCTTACGGGCCGTGTGGTGGAAGCTGCCTTTAAAATGAGAATGAAGAACGACAAAAGGAGTAAAACAGGGACAGCAAAAGAAATGCTTTAGGATCGAGGTTAGAAATGCCTTATAATCTCCATCGACGTATTTATAATCAAGACTGCTTCGAGCATTTTAAAAAAATATATCAAAGGAATGTTTTATACGGCTGCAAAAAAAAAACAAACGAGATGTCAGGCTATGTCAAAGAATCACCCAACAGAAAAAGAGATTAATGGAAGCTGTAAAGGGGGGGGGATTTATCTTGGGAGCCTCCAGGCGCTGGACAGCGGTCTCTTCCGCAACCCGATTTTGCCAAAATGGCAGTTGGATGTAACGCCCAATGACTGGAAATGTTGTTTTGAACAGGGTACCAGGTTAGTTCCAAGTGGAATGTCAAGATTTACATGATGTTAGTTTGACCAGAAACAGGAAAATGATAAGCGATTCTCCTCAACATGGAAAACACGGTCCTGCTTAAAGAGGTAACATGGAAATTTTGTGATCAACATTGCAAATGACAAGGCAAGTAAACCTTGTCTGGTGTAAACTTGATCATGCCAAACTAAAAAAAAACAAAAAAAACCAAACCTAGGGCTGTCCAGGAATTAAGATTTTGGAAGAACCACAGAACAAAGGCAGCATTACTAAGCAAGGTTTTCCGAACCGTTGTCACAAATCACTTGACAACCCAAATTGTGACGGCAACTAGGACAGCAATAACCTCAAAAGAGACTATCTCTTTAGCTGTTGTTTTTTTTAAGTAGGTTCATGTATAATTTGAGGGGCCAAGAACCCTGCTTGTAAAAGGGATCCATCTTAGTTAGTTCTTAAATAAAGGTGCAATCAAAAAAGCATGAGGCAAAGCAGATATTCCTTTGGAATGGCGTTTCCTTCGCCAAAGAGACTCGAGATCAGGGTTCACAATGGACGCAGTGGCTTTGTGTGGTGAGTAAAACTCTTCGGACGGGGCACTTTTCCTCCAGTCACCCAAAAAAAAAAAAAAAGAGGAAAAATTGTTATGTATCTCAGACACACCGTGAAGGCTAAAGGCTGCGTGAAGGACTGCGAGGGAAGCCACCCACGGTCACCGTTTTCATGGGTGGGTCTTCTCCCCACCAGGACGGTGTGGGGTGCACTTCAGCTGCCTGGGAGATTTCGACACACTTCTCTCTCTCTCTCTAAGTCTCCGTTAAGGGTTGCCCGAGTCCACCAAATTCTAGATTTTGGTGGAAAGATGATGTAGCTGGAAGGATCCTGCAAGGAGGCTCACAAACAGAAAGAAACCGGCAACATCGCAGGTCCAAAACAGAATCAGCCCTGCCTCTCCACCGACTTACACGAGAGAGATTGCCAGAGATAACGTGCAACAGGCTTAAATCTAATTTAGAATTAGACAGGTTTCTCTCTTCACCCAAAAGTACCGTTTGGTTTATAAACCTTGCGGATCTAGCCAACTAGATCGCGTCTCAGCTGTAAACGCTTTCCGAGCCACTTAAACCCTCGCCGTGTTGTTGTTGGAAGTGACTGTAAATGCTTTTTCATTGGTTAAGCTCCTGACCTCCTACCAATCGGTTGATTCTTGTCATTTTAAAATCCCCCCAAATTATTCGGAAAAGGACTGACGTCATCGTTCCCTGTTGGGTACTGTGTAACATGGCAAGGAAGGGAGAAAAACTTAAAACAACAAACCAAAACAAAATTTCAGCAAAACCAAATCAAATTTAATTGGTCTTAAATGCAAAAGTAAAAACAAACGAAAACACAAAAAAGCAAAAGAAAAATTAACAGAAAACAGAACTCAAAAGATTAAAGGCAGCCTGAAGTAAACGCTGGGGGAATTAATTAATTAAAACATTTGAAATCTACCCCAAAAAAAAAAAAAATTTTGTCTCTTTAATCTCAAACTTGCAAGTTTTAATGTACCTTTTCTGCTGAGCGTTCAATAGGTAAAAAGCTATTTGTCAAAACAAAATTCACTATTAAAATACGAAAAAAAAAAATTTCTAGTAATTATGAGAAGGGATGCACAAAAATTACAATGCTCAAATGTTTGTCAGATCTTCGCAAGGGGACTCTTAAGAACTCGGTTATTCCAACTAAAAATTAGGTCAAGAGGAGATTGCCACGTTTCTTTTACCAGAAAGCAATGCACAGAAAACACCATAATTGGAAGGCAAGAATTCGGAGGAAGTGGCAATGTTGGGAAGTGGACTTTTATTTTTTCTTTCCCCTTTCTTTTACTCTGAAATCACCCCCAGAGTTTTCTCAAAACACTTTGGTCCTTTTTATGGAAACTGGGCTTTTAAAGGGGGGAGGGAAACAAACTGTAAAAAAAAGTTATTTTTTACTTCCCAGTTTGGGTTTTGTCTACTGAGTGACAAACACAGTCGACGGTGTCACCCGGGGGGGGGGGGTGGCATTTCGTTATTCTCTAGGCTTCCTTTTAGTCAATTTTTCACCAGTAAGTTAATTTTTCACAAGCAAATCTCTTGCTCAAAGAGAACTTATTATTAAGTAAGAGCATTGCAGAAAAGTACTGGGGTCAACAGGACTTTGGCTGATGTCCTGCCTTGGCAAATTCTATTCAGTGAAATTAAAGGGAGCCAAGATGTCCGACAGTTTCACTGGCACCGGGTGCAAATGGTTTCCATTAACTAAGATTTTGGGGTCCAAAGGGAGATTTTGCAAAAACAGGACTACTTTAAAAGGAACTTTAAAAAAAAAAAAAAGACTAGAACCATTATGGGACTTTAAAAAAAAACGAAAACATTTGAACATGTCGGTGGCATCCCAGAGTATAAAACCCCTTCTCCACTTTTCATTTAGACTAAAGACAAACAACTTTTTTGTGAAAATTGGCGCGCCCCAAAGGAAAAAAAAATGAGTTGTACACTAACGAAAACAACAACCAAAAAAAAAAAAAGTTCAAACTTTTTCGTCACTCAATTATCTATTCCATACAAAAAAAAAAAAAAAAGAGGAGGAGGAGGAGGAGGAGGAGGAGAAGCCACGAGCGAAGAAGTTATTTGTGGGACTTGTTGGTTTTGAAGGAAACCTGCAAGAGTTTGTCCCCCAGCCGGTAGCCGTTAAGACTCGCTATGGCCATGGCGGCTTCTTCATAGTTTGTCATTGTCACAAAGCCAAAGCCTTTACACTTGTTGGTGTTGAAGTCGCGGATGACTTTCACATTAGTCACCGCGCCAAAGGGGCCAAACATCTGCCAGAGGATTCCCTCATCGGCATCTTGGCCAAGGTTGTAGATGAAGATACACCAGCCCGAAGAGTTTCCTGGGACATTTACACCAGAAAGCCCACTCATGTGATCTACACCCATAGGAGAGAACCTAGCAAATAAAAAGCACACAACAGTTCATGTAAACAAAACAAAACAAAACAAAAAAATGTTCAGTTCAATCAAGCAAAAAACTCAACAGGGGTCCCAGATTTTAAAAAAAACACGGGGGGTGGGGGGGTGGGTTGGGGGTGTCATCTGAACAGGGTCCACGGAGCAGGGCGTCTCTCGTCTTCCTGCCGTGAGGGCAGAGCGGATAGTTAAAAAGACAGCAAGGCACCTTTTTTGGGGGGTGGGTGGGGGGGCATGAACCAACGATGGGGTCAACCTTCCTAGGCTAGGTCCCACTTCACCAGATGTGTGAAGAAGCGCTGTCCCCCCCTCCCATTTGCTGAAGAACACAAAAATGGGGGGGGAGGAGAGAAGGGGGAGCAAGGAGAGGAAAGTAGAGGCAGGCTGTGGTCAGCAGCGGTTGTGGGTTCGAGTCTCAACTTCCCAACAAGGAAGGCTGCTGCTGATTTTTTGCTTTCTGGCTACGTTGCGCTCATTTAATAGGAGTAGTATGAAAGGGCACCACCAAAGAATCCCACCACTCTTTCCGGGGGGGGGGGCGCTTTCTTTCATAATACAAGTATTAAATCTGCAGGTCGCTTCTTTACAACCAAGACCACATCTGCAGAGGTCGTTTCCTCTCCGTTATCTAGATCAGGAGCGGGAAAGTGAGGTAAGATGCTGCTTAATCCCAATTCCTATCGGGTGGAAAACAAAACAGATTGTGTCCCCCCCCCCCAAAAAAACCCTCCCAAACAAAGCAATGGAAGTTGGGGGTCCAACGTCATCTACAAGTCCCTCGCTCTGCTTTAAGGGACAGTCAAGGTCACGACACCAGCCCTCCCACCACCTGGCGAAGTGGGCTCTACTCCACGGAAGCTTGTGCCCACGTTAGTAGGTCAGCCTCCCTGGTGCCATCCATTTCTCTGCTGCTGCTGCTGCTGCTATTCCCTGCCGCCCACCAGCCAGGCTATCTCCTTAAGAGTCTGTGAAGGCGGAAGAGGAGCTACGCGGAACGTCTCCCGCCGCAGGTCCTCGTGAAGTGAACAAAGGACAGGATAAGCCGTCCCTGCCCACGTCAGCCAGGCCTCTTCCTCTCCAGGGCCCTAGCTGGAGACCAGGCCTCCTGCATTCAGATCCTCGGTGCCAGGCGCACGGAGAGGGCACGGGGACCTTCGCTCCCTTGGCCTGGCAATCACTGTGTGGACTGGGGAGAGGACTGAGGCAGGCGACACCTCGGCTCAGGGGGAGATGAGGCAGGCGAGGAGGAAGTGGCAAGTGGGGAGAAAGGCTGGCAGACCAGGCATTGGGGGTGGAGGGGGGGTGTCGTCCTTCGTTCCCACTCCCCCATCCCCAGAAAAATTCCACTGATCTCCCACCCGGATCCTAACCACCCGAGGTGGTGTTATATTTCCAGGATGCTGCGTGGGCCGTCCAGAAAAAGGAGGATGCTCTCCCCGCTCCACCCCATCCCAACCCGAGATTCGTCATTTCTGTCTCCCACTGATCTAGGAGGATGGAAGTATCACTCTCTCTCTCTCGCTCTCTCCCCCCTGGCACGTGTCAAGATGACTGCAACCGGGGGCAGAATCTCAAACTCGAGAGACCTGGGAAGGTTTGGGGGGTTGGGGGGAGCTTCTGTTAAGGTAAGAAAGAGACTGCTTTTCTGACGGACAAAATAATGCCTCGTTGATGAAGCAAAACCAGAGGGGGGGCCAGGAACTCCATAATGCTCGATTTTTCACGGGGGGAATCTATCGGCTGCCTTGGAGAGGAGTCAGCATTATTTAATTGCCCAACCAAATTGTCACTCAAGGGGCAGCGGGCCCACGCAAGGTGACCGTCTATAATAAGATCCTTCTTTGGGAGACAAGTCCGTTTTCCCACGCGTGGTCTGGAAAATTGCAAAAGGGGGCAGCGTGGATTCGTTTTCCTTCTCCTCTCCCTCCCTCCCTCCCTCTCTCTCCCTCCCTCTCTCTCTCTCTCTCTCTCTCCGGTGACCTGTCTTCCACGTCCTATTTAATCTTTTATTTAAACCCACAGCAGCGAATTGTTCTTAGTGGGACGAGGGGCGAGAGATGGCCGTGTGGATTCCCTAAGACTTGGGGTCCCGGGGACGGGGAGGGGAACTCCCACATACATCCTTCCCAATTCAGCCAGCTCGGGGAGGCTTTCAAGCTAGACACACACACACCCCCAAAAGTTGACCCCCCCACACACACACTTTCTCTATCTCGGCAACTTTAAAGGTGGGTGGACTTCAACTCCCAGAATTCTCCAGCTAGTAGGTCGGAGTTGGAAGTCCATCCGTCTTAAGGTTGAAAGGCTGAAAAACTCTTTATCCCACAGATCATTCAGGATCCTTGAAAACCACATTAACGTGCCCCAGTTTGGCACAGGTTAAGAGGCAATCCTAACCCCCCCAAAATATCCTTTAAGTCGCTTAACTTGGGGGGCAGGGGTATTTCTCACCTTACACGGAAGAGGCCGAGTACAGGCAGATAGAAGAACATTATTTATTTAACAAGTGACAAGAATTCTACGACAAAGAATCCTCAAATAAACCCCTCCTGGTGCCACCCACTTCAGGAGACTGGCAACTTTTTTTTTTTAAAAGACATGCAAGGTTTTCCACTGGAAAGGAAATCTCTAGAAGGAATTTACAGTTAAGGTTGCATGAAAATGAGTGAGGAGACTTGAAAAGTAATCAAAACAAAACAGGAAGAAGAAAAAAAAAAAGAAGCACATTAGAGTGGAATAGGAAACCCAAAACCAGAAAAGCAGTAAATTAAAAGACGGCCGTTTTCATGATATGGATCGAGTTTACAAACGCACAGCCCTAGTGAATTAAAATTAAAATTAAAAGGGTGACAATCCATGTAAAATCATGAAAGAGGAATGGAAGAGTATATGAACAGGACTTAAAGAGGGGATATGCTACATGAAACAAGCACCAGAGCTTTTGCTATGTGATTTGTAATAACACGTTTCAAATAAAATTTCTCAATAGAAAATTAACTGCTGTTATTACGCCTTTAAGGGACGAACTAACTACTAAAAAAACAAAACTACGAGCTACGACTTAAACGCCTGCTGATGGCATTTAAAATTAAAGCTCTAATTGTTACTGGCTTGATTATTGTCAGCAGGAGGAATCGTTAGAGAGGGTGCTTAACTAATCCTCAGCTTATTATTTTCATTCCACTGAGGAATTTAGGAAAATATTGTTATTAGTGACTTTACGATTGACGGTATTAAGCGACAGTTGAGCCAACGAAAAAAGTTGCTGGGGTTTGCATTTTTTTTTAACAGAAGAAAAAAGAGATGCTGGTCCTATTTGTGTCCTGGGGAAGATTTTTCTGAGGAAATTTAAGATCCTGGTTCAGCTTGCTGACTGACCAGCTTATATTTGCCCCTTTTCTCCTTCCCAGTCCGGCCCAGTAGCCAAGCTTCTCTCGAAGCAGAAGGGAAATTCTCCATTCCTATTTCTACTTTGTAAACCCTTCAGGTCCTGGGGAGACTTGCAAATTTCAGTGTTTGAGGCTGGACTTTCTAGCTGCCCTTCTGCATGGACACCTGACCATCACTCAAGAGACCAAGCGTTTTCCAGCTAAAGGGTGATTCTACGTGAGTGGAGTGAGGAAAGGCTGCTAGAAATCCTTTAAAAAGGGTTACTTTAGAAAGGACAAAAACAGAAGTAACACTAGCACGCCAGGTAGGAGCTTGACTGAGCCGCTACTGGTCATCACTACCCAGGAAAGAGCGAGCCACGCTCTGGCTAATGAGAGGGAGACAGCCAGGACCATCTCTTCGTCCAGCCTTCTCAAGAAAGGATAAATGCGACATAAATTTAAGCAGCTCGTCAAGTCAAAATGCGGCAGTGGTTTGGAAGATTGAAAAGTGTAATAAAAACTTCTCAAACTAATCTGTAATTAACATGAGAAGCAGGTAGGAGCAATCAGTAATACTTTTATGTCGATCTGGCTTTCTATTTGGAAAGAAAATCCTAAATATCATGGGTGTTCTTGCTCTAACTGCTATCAAACTGGAGAACTTAGGGATAAAAATGTTGGCCTTTGCAGGGCAATTTTTAAAATATCTCTGCAAAACTGCCTGCTGGGCGGGTGGAGGGGGGGTCTTAAAGTTTGGGGTTTTTTATTGTTGTTAGTTTTGCAGCTATAAAAAAAGGATGATTTGAGAACATACACACTTTTAACAAACTGTCATGCATGCTTCCAAATTCCCTATTTTTTTTTTATTCAGAACTGAGTTCAGAAGGACTGATTATCCAGTAGAGGCACGCAAATAATACGATTTACACATCTCTCCATTTCTATTTTTAAGATCGAAATGACTCTCTTTAAAGACAGTAAGTCAGTCTGTTTTAAAACATTCCCCTCCTCTCTACATTTCTCTGCCAGGTGGCAACTTTTCTCTCTTGGGTAAAAAAAAAAGGTGTGGGGAGGAAAATAGAAAGACTGGGCTATAAGCCGAACGTTTGTTTAAAAGGAAGGAAGGAAGGAAGGAAGGAAGGAAGGAAGGAAGGAAGGAAGGAAGGAAGGAAGGAAGGAAGGAAGGAAGGAAGGAAGTTCGTAAACAACTCTATGACATGCTTGGTTTAAATTACAATTATTGTGTCTTGTCAAACAATGGCAACGGGAGGGAGACTCAAGTGCCAAGGCTGTGTGCTTTTCATTAGTAATTGCACTCTTTTATTTTCTAATAAAATCACACAGCTAGGTTTTACACACATAGAAGAGTTTGTTGCCCAGACCTTTGGGGGCTCTTCTTTGGACACTTGCCCACAAAGGCAAATGTACAAATTCTGACTTTTGAGACTCTAAGACCACAGATCACCACTGCATCTTATATTCCCTGCAAATACAGTCGGTCAAGTACAGCTGTGAAAACTTGAGGGTTGGTTGGTGGCTTTAACGTGAATGACATCTGGGTCTAATTTAATTGTTTTTGGTTTGGTTTCTCCCTGAACTATGGCGTGGCTTTCACACTAGTTTATAATTTGTATTTTTCTAGCTCTATAAACCACTTGAAGCAATTATTTTTAGTCAGAAAAGCAGTGTAAGAAGGGGGGTTTTTTTTAAATAAAAAATAAACAATAACAGGAACCCCTTAGTATTTGTTCTGGCTATTTTAGACTGGGGGGGAGGAGAGAGAGGGTTTTTTAGCGCTGGACTCAGGCAATTCGAAAAACCAATTTTTGGCAATGAATACCATGTGTCACCATTTTTTTCCAGAAAGTTTAAAAAAAAAATCTTGTATTTTACCACACTGTTACGAAGCATCAGATCAGACAGACAAATTTTCAATCTTTATTAATAGGGGAAAGAGGATCTGGAGGGCTTTTAATTCTCTATTTAAATGAAACTCTATTAGGAAAAAGAGAGAGAGAGAGAGAGAAAGAGAGAGAGAGAGAGAAAGTGAGAAGAGTAAAAAATAATCTTGAGAGAACAGAAGATAGAAAGAAAAAAAAATTAAGAACAGAAATGGACATTCACAATGATTACTGACATACTTTTGTGGGGGGTCAGGGGTTACATATTCATTTGGGGGTCAAAAACACTCCACTGCCATTAAAGTATGAAAGAAAACTGTTTCAAGAGCTCTCTAAAATTATACAGAATGCACTTAAAAAGTCTAATGGAAGAAGTTGGAGGTGCAATTGGGGCCGAGCTGATGGGTTCCACGTGAACTGTCAAGAAATATCGGGAAAGAGTTGGTTAAAGTAAAAAGCAGAAATCACTAAATACACACTTACATAAGACTGCTATTGCGACCCCTTCAAGGCTAGTCTCTGGCGGAGCCTCGGTAGGAGCTAAGGGTGGAATTAACAACAGGACGCCCTGCTAATTAAACTAACCCATCGGGGTGATTGGGGCTGGGTGACGGGTGGACGGGGTGGGGTGGGGTGGGGGCAACCAGCAGCATCCCCTCCCTCAAAACGTGGCTTTTGCAGGTCAGTCATCAGAACACAAACTCTTCACACAGAGTTATCAGCCTTAATCGTGTGGAATGGGTAACATTTAGTGTAATCCAGGGCTGTTTTCTCTTCCCCTTCCACTGAGCTATCTATTGGAAGACTCGGTGCTGTGTCTTGAGAATGAACAGCAATGACTTTTTCGGAAAAAAAAAAAAAAGAGAAGAGAAGAGAGAAAGCAGAAGAAGCGGAGAAAGAGAGAGAAAGAGAGGGAGGGAGGGAGGGAGGGAGAGAGGGAAGACAGTTACAGACCTCTTGATTCATTTGGTTCTTCCTAACCTACCTGAATCTCTGGGCCTGGTGATGGACAGGCCCCCCAAACCGTCTAGCTGGGGAGTGGTAGAGCTGGGACAGGAGAGCCACGTTTTTATTCTGGTTGGGGTTGGCTGCGAACTTCACCGTGATGGGTTCAGAGGAGCCCGGCGGCTTGTGGCCGTTGAAGTTTGAAATCGCTTCCTCCGCTTCTGATCTTTTGTCAAACCGGATGAAGGCAACCCCTCGGGACAAGCCTGCAAGTCACAGGGGAAGAAAAATAATAATAATGATGATGATGAAGGATCAGGGCGGCTCTCGTTGGCTCCCAGCCATTTTCTGCCTGGACCAGACTGGACCAACACCCACTGTTTTACCAGGGAAGGGGAAGCCATCCAGAAACGCCACGGGGCCGCCCGGGGACTTCAGAAGTCAGGGACAAAGTTAGCTTGGCTTCCGGCTCAGTAGAGTAGAAGGCCCAACATTGCTGGGCTGGTTAAGGCTTAAGATTAAACGGAACCACCTGCCTCCAGAAGCGGTGAATGCTCCAACACTGGAGGTTTTTAAGAAGAGACTGGACAGCCATTTGTCTGAAACGCTATAGAGTTTCCTGCCTGAGCAGGGGATTGGACTAGATGACCTCCAAGGTCCCTTCCAACTTGATGTTCAGACTGGATTTGGCATTTTTGTCTGCCTATCAAGTCCTTACCCAGGACCTGGGATAGGCAGATGTGGATGTTTGATGATATTACAGATCTCGTCGCAGGATGGAAGCAGTTCTTAGTAAGGCCGCCTTTTGCAATTGACATTATCATTATCATTATATCATTATCAATGTATTTATTTATTTATTTATTTATTTATTTAACCTAAAGGTCCTTTTTCAGGAGGCAACTGGACTTTCTTGTTTTTTCTTTGAAGATGTTTCGCTTCTCATCCCAGAAGCTTCTTCCGTTCTGACTGGATGGTGGGGAAGGGAAGGATTTATACTCCTTGCAGACAGCTGGTTATTTGCATCCTTTTCGAGAGTCGTTGAGGCCACCTGGATGTTTGTCTGTGTCCTCAGGGTCACCTGAGCGTTACAACTGGGTGTGGAGCCTCCTTGGAGCTGCTGAGAGGACTGTGTTGTAGACTGGAGGTAGATGATGTGGTCAGCGGTTCCCAGAAGTCTCCACACCCATTTGCACCGCTCAGGTGACCCTGAGGACACGGGTAAACCTCCAAGTGGCCTCAACAAATCTCTAAAAGGAGGCAGATGACCAGCTGTCTGCAAAGAGTATAAATCCTGTCCTTCCCCACCATCCAGTCAGAACCGATGAGAAGCGAAAAGAATGCAAATTACTAGGTACCCAAATGGTATTCAAAAAGGGGGGAAATTATTCCCGACAGGTATGCTTTAAATCAAGTGTTTCTCAAACTTGGCCGGTTTAAGAAGGGTGGTCTTCAAACTCCTTGCATTCCCCCAGCTGGAGAAATTCTGGGAGATGAAGCCCAACCCTCTTAAAATGGCCCAAGTCTGAGAGAGACTCTGCTTTGGATGACCCCCCTGGGGACCATTTCTGAGGTAGATCAGCAGGCAGGCAGCCACCTGGGTGGGGAACTGCGCTGCTTCGGTTCTCACGCACCTGTAGTCTGATCCACCAGCACACGCGAGTTGATAATGCGTCCAAACCGTGAAAACATGTCTTCCACATCTTTCTGTGTCATGGTCCGTGGCAGCCCACTTATGTATAAGTTGGCATCTTTAATCACCTCGGAGCTTGGGCGAGCATACGACACCTTTTGACACACACACAAAAAAAGCGGGGAAAAGGCATGTGAATCCACACAGCTAGAAGACCTAAAGACATTTCTAGGATTTAATGAACGTACCTGGTCACACCTGCAAAACATTATCTCAGGCCAATAAACGGTCAGAGTAGCTGTCTCAAAGGTGCTTTTTCAAAAGGGCAACTGGACTGGGGGTTGTTTTTTCCCCCCCATTGAGGAGGAAGACGACGTTTTGCTTCTCGTCCCAAGAAGCTTCATCAGTTCTTCGCCATCGTCAGAATTAACTCCTTCCATCCATCACCACCCCCCCCCACTCAGAACTGATGAAGCTTCTTGGATGAGAAGCGAAACTTTGTCTTCCTCCTCAAAGGAAAAAACAGTCCAGTTGCCCTTTTGGAGAAGGCATCTTTCAGATCGCTGTGACCTGGATCAAGGCTTTTCAACCAGTGGTACGGGTACCACCTGTGGTACATTGGCACCTGGCAGGTGGTACGCAACCATCCTAGGAAAGTGATAGCAGAGGAGGGGAAAGAGCTGAACCGGTGGCAGCACCGCACAAGCCTGAGCAAGAGACGGCTGGAGCTGCAGGGCTGTCAGGGCTCAGCGGAAGCACCAGGATCAGTGCCGCTTTCCAGCTGATCGGCGCTTCTTCGGGGCTGTCAGGGCTCAGCGGAAGCNAAAAAATTGGGCTGAGGTTTTGTGCTTCTATTCCCAAAAGGCTTTGAATCCTAATTTTTTTATCAGGACGGGGGGTGGGTGGGTGAAAAAAGTCGTGTCTGTTGCCCTTTCCTTAGCGAATAAAAATCGTTTTGCCAAACCCACCAGCGGGTGAAACATACAGAGGACAGAAAAAGCAGCTTCTCTTTCACGTGCGATTACCTGGCGGAGCAAAAAGGGCTTTGGCAGGGCACGGAGAGAAGCTAGCCCCTGCTGGAACCAGGTACCATGCCAGCCCTCTAAGCAATTCACAACTTTTCCAGCTCACAGGACTCTCCGGGGAGAGGCCGAAGCCCGGGGAAAGCGGCGCTAAGCAGAGAGGCAAAAGACGAGCGCTCTGCAAGGACAGCTCACTCGCCAACCTGCAGCCCACGAAGCATCCAAATGTTAACAGTCCCCCATTGGGCTTTCCAAAGCTGAAGAATGCCAGCTTTGAAGGGCACAAGGAGCTCATTCACAGGGGTGTGGCAGGCAGCCAGAGGATCCCCGTGGCACAGCCTGGGCAGCTGGGTCGCTCAGACCGGAGGCCGCCTCCTTCCCAGTTCTCCAGTGGAGGGCCTGGCGCCCTCACCTCGGGATCCGGAAGACGGGGCATGAAGAGCCAAGCCCTGACCCACGGCTCTTACACTGGCCCACGGAGGGGAACCTGGGCTGGGCATTAGGCTGAGGGATAAAGTGGTGGGGTTTTTTTTGTATTTTGTACTTTTACATCTCGCCCTTTGCCATGAACGCTCTCGAGCGGTCCAGGGGGAGGGAGGGATGGATGGATACAGGAAAAAAGGAGGGGGAGATGGATGGATACAGGAGGGACGGAGGGAGGGAGGGAGGGAGAGAAACGGAGGGAGGGAGGGAGGAAGGAGGGACGGAGGAAGGGAGGGAAGGAGGAAGAAACAAAGGAAGGAAGGAAGGGGGAAGGGAGAAAAGGAGGGAGGG
This sequence comes from Protobothrops mucrosquamatus, assembly GCF_001527695.2. Taxonomy (NCBI): domain Eukaryota; kingdom Metazoa; phylum Chordata; class Lepidosauria; order Squamata; family Viperidae; genus Protobothrops; species Protobothrops mucrosquamatus. Next base: position 340,725 of record NW_015387029.1, read on the forward strand.
AAGGAAGGAAAGGGAGAAACAAAGGAAGGAAGGACGGGAGGGAGGGAGGAAGGAAGAGGGAGGGAAGGAAGGAAAGGGAGAAACAAAGGAAAGGAGGGAGGGAGGGAGGGAGGAAAGAAGAAAGGAAGGGAAACAGAAAGGGAGAGAGGGAGACAGAAACGAAAGAAGAAGGGGAGGGAGGGAGGAAGGAAGAGGGAGGGAGGGAAGGAAGGAAAGGGAGAAACAAAGGAAAGGAGGGAGGGAGGGAGGGAGGGAGGGAGGAAAGAAGAAAGGAAGGGAAACAAAGGGAGAGAGGGAGACAGAAACGAAAGAAGAAGGGGAGGGAGGGAGGAAGGAAGAGGGAGGGAGGGAAGGAAGGAAAGGGAGAAACAAAGGAAAGGAGGGAGGGAGGGAAGGAGGGAGGGAGGAAAGAAGAAAGGAAGGGAAACAGAAAGGGAGAGAGGGAGACAGAAACGAAAGAAGGAAGAAGGGGAGGGAGGGAGGGAGGAAGGAAGACATCTGAAATGTGTCAGCTGAGGAAAGCTGGACAAACCCATTACTAAGATGTCTTTACTACTCAGGCTGCAACCCATATTTATTTTTTTTTAAATCTGATGCAGGCCCCAACTACGATGTAAGGAGAGACATTTCTTCTTACAGGCACAGAGTTCACTAAAGAGAAAGGGCAAGTAATGTTGTCTCCTTCATCACCATCACCATCCTCCTCCTCCTCCTCATCTGATGGATGCAACTCTGGCCTTAATATATTTCTTTGTATTGAAGTCCCATTAACAGAGCCCCCCCCCTCCACCCCAAAAAATCCTGCACAGCTGCTCCCTGGCCCTTGGGACCAGGGGAGAGGGGGGGAAGAGGTCCAGCAACCTCCAGGAGGAAAGAAATGGGCCTGCAGGGGAACAGACGGGGGCCAGGTGGAGCTTAGACCGTCCACCGTGGATCGGGCAGAGGAAGGGCGCAATCACCAAGCCGAGGGGAAGTTCTGGGGAGGAGGAACAAGCCGTGTTAAGGTAGCCAGTTCTAGCCACCATTACAGACTTTTTTTACCTTGATAGTTTTGGACTGAAGTCTCAGGCCGTTCAGTGTGTTGATTGCTCTTTCAGCATCTTTTGCGGTCACGTAGTTCACAAAACCGTAACCCAAGCTGTGTCCTGTAGGGGGGGAAAAAACGTCTCTTTCATTCTTTTCAGAGAGGCAACAACAACAACAAAAACCTTTCCATCATTCTCTGATATGAAAATTTCACATTTCAAAACAAAAGGAAAGCACAAATATGAAGCATAAATGGCTGCCAATGAAGGAAAATAATGGTAGCTCAGGGTTGAAACGAGGGCTCCTTGGTGCTCTCTGAGCTGGGCGGTTTCCTTGCAGACGTTTCATGACCCAACTAGGTAACATCATCAGTACTAGAAGAGAATGGGATTGGAGGAGGAGGAGGAGGAGGAGGANGGACTGACCTAGGGTGAATTTTTAAATAGGGACAATTTTTAATGATTTTAAACAAGACACAGCTACAAATATTTGGTTTTTAATTGGCTTTTATAGGGAAATGTTTTGTATTGTTTTTTAATATGCTGTGAGCCGCCCTGAGTCCCATGGGGGAGAAGGGCGGCATATAAGTCTTATTAATAAATAAATAAATAAATAAATAAATAAATAAATTGCAGAGGTGGAAAAAGTTTCTTTCGAGGCCCATCAAAGCTCGAGTGGATTACGGCACGATTTTAATCCCGCTTCAGAAAAGTTCTTTTTACGGATAAGCACGAACTTCTCAGTCCATCAGAATAGAGCTGGAAGGGGCCTTGGAGGCCTTCTGGTCCAGTGCCCCCCCCCAACCTTTTGGGCACCAAGGACCGGTCCTACGGAGAGAGGTTTTCCCGTGGAACAGAGGGGCCGTGGTTTCACGTGCTGCCTGCCTGCATCCCACGGATGGGGCTTCGCTTGTTTGTGCGGACCGGTTTCTGGCATGCAGTGGCCCGGGACCGGTCCACAGCCCGGGGGTTGGGGACCCCCGTTCTAATCCAGCCCCCTGCTCAAGCAGGAGAGCCTATACCAGTGGTGGCACGGGTGCCAGAGGCGGCACTCGGACACTCTCTGTGGGCACACGTGCTGTTGCCCCAGCCTCGCCTCCCCCCACGACCCCCTCCTCACCAGCAGCCCCCCTGAAGGAGAGTCGCCCCCGAGCGTGGCCCACACGGAGCAGCACAGCCAAGGACATGGCAGCCAGGTAGCGTAGACAAGGCTCTGCCCTCACGCCCCATCATGCATTTGATGCTGCAGGGCGCGGGCAGAGGGTGTGGCCACCATAGCGCTGCTGGGCTGCCTGGGCGATCTGCGGCGGGCCCTGGAGGCGGTGAGTGGTCCTGTGGCCAGGCGGGGCGGGGGATGGGGGGCAGAACAAGGGCGGGGCCGGTTTTTGGGCACTCGGTCTCTAAAAGGTTCGCCATCACTGGCCTATACTATCTCAGACAAGTGGCTGTCCAGTCTCTTCTTAAAAGCCTCCAGTGATGGAGCACCCATGATTTCTGGAGGCAGGTTGTTCCACCGGTTAATTGTCCTCACTGTCAGGAAGTTTCTCCTTAGTTCCAGGTTGCTTCTCTCCTTGATCAGTTTCCAACCACTGTTTCTTGAAAGTTACTAACAGTTTTAAAAGTGAGCTGCCACTCAGTAGCAGTCGCTGTGGCTTAAGATACAAGGGACTGGCACCACCATTTCTGGATCATAAAAAAAAACCTCTGAACGGTCAGATCCACTCTTCTCACCTGTGTCAGAAATCAGGAGGCGTGACATGGCATACCGAACACATTAACGTTTAGCCACACACACGTCAAACCCCAATTTATAGGTAAGACAGACACATCGTTAACTGCTGAACCGTGATTTTTCATCAAGAGGAACAAAACTCTGTTTTTTCCCTAGCCCCCCCCCCCAAAAAAAAATTTGTTCTCCTGTCTCATTGACAAGCAAGAGTTCAGTATATCACTGCAGACAGTCCTTGACTCACAAGTTTATTTAGTGACCGTTCGAAGTTACAACGGCACTGAAAAAAGTGGCTTATGACCATTTTTCACATTTACTATGCCCATAGTCATATGATCAAAATTCAGATGCTTGGCAACTGACTCATATTTATGATGGCTGCAGTGTTCTGGGGTCATGTAATTCCCCTTTTGCCACCTGACAAAGACAATGGGGAAGCCAGATTCATTTAACCATGTTGAATAGAATAGAATAGAATAGAATAGAATAGAATAGAATAGAATAGAATAGAATAATAGAATAGAATAGAATAATAGAGACCGAGTGCCCAAACCACAACGCAAAACCCACTTATTTATTATAAAGTGCCAGAGCCGCATCAGCATTGTGGTGCCCTCAGGGGGGGCATGGGGGCATGGCCCACTGGGTGAGCATGGCTGCAGTTGTCACAGCAGACTGAGTGGGTGTGGCTGGGGTGGGCATGGCCACCTCGATGTTGCTCATGGGGGGGGACGCCTGTGGGGGCCGGGCAGGGTTGGGGGAGATCCAGGGGAACTCTGGCGGGTGGGGCAGTGGGCAGGCACCTAGAAATGTTCTCTATTGTAATATTAGACACCTAAAAATATTTTCTTTTATAATATTAGGCACCTAGAAATATTCTCTCATATCAGGCAACTAAAAATATTTTCTACAATAAGGCACCTAGAAATATTCTCTAATATTAGGCACCTAGAAATGTTCTCTGTTGTAATATTAGGCACCTAGAAATGTTTTCTTTTATAATATTAGGCACATAAAAAAGTTCTCTATTGTAATATTAGGCACCTAGAAATGTTCTCTCTAATATTAGGCACCTAGAAATATTTTCTACTATAAGGCACCTAGAAATAGTTATTTTTAATCTTTTTAAATTTTGTATTGTATTGTACCATTGTTTTAAACTGGCTGTAAGCCGCCCTGAGTCCTCCGGGAGAAGGGCGGGGTATAAATTTAATAAAATCAAAATCAAAATCAAAATCAAATGTTCTAATATCAGGCACCTGGAAATGTTCTCTCTAATATTTGGCACCTAGAAATATTCTCGAATAATATTTGGCACCTAGAAATATTTTCTATTGTAAGGCACCTAGAAATATTCTATTAGGCATCTAGAAATATTTTCTAATATTGGGCACCTAGAAATATTCTCTATATTATTAGGCACCTAGAAATATTCTCTTATAATATTAGGCACCTAGAAATATTATCTTATAATATTATTGGGCACCTAGAAATATTCTCTATATTATTATTAGGCACCTAAAAATGTTCTCTACTGTAGTATTAGGCACCTAGAAATGTTCTCTTATAATATTAGGCACCTAGAAATATTTTCTATTATAAGGCACCTAGAAATGTTTTCTATTGTAATATTAGGCACCTAGGAATATTTTCTATAACAAGGCACCTAGAAATATTCTCTTAATATTAGGCACCTAGAAATATTCTCTAATAATATTAGGCACCTAGAAATATTTTCTATTATAAGGCACCTAGAAATATTCTCTAATATTAGGCATCTAGAAATATTCTCTAATATTAGGCACCTAGAAATATTCTCTAATAATATTAGGCACCTAGAAATATTTTCTATTATAAGGCACCTAGAAATATTCTATTAGGCACCTAGAAATATTTTCTAATATTGGGCACCTAGAAATATTCTCTCTTGTAATATTATAATATTCTCTATATTGTTAGGCATCTAGAAATATTCTCTATAATATTATAATATTCTCTATATTATTATTAGGCACCTAGAAATGTTCTCTATTGTAATATTAGGCACCTAAAAATGTGGGGACTGGGAAGGGTTGGGGGAGATCCAGGGGATCTCTGGCGGATGGGGCGATGGGCAGGAGGCCCAGCATAGATGGGGGAGGGACACAATCCTAGCTGGGACTGGGGGGCCATGGCGCTGATGGGGATCCGGCTTTCCCTGCTGGGGGTGGCCTTTGGCTTCCTGGGTGTAGGCCTCCTTTGTGCTGGGAGGGGCTGCCACTCTGGGCGGCGGGGGCGGCCTAATGGACCTACGCAAGCTGCTGGCAGTGGCAGCGCGCGTGTCCACAGAGAGGGCTCTGAGGGCCACCTCTGGCACACGTGCCATAGGTTCGCCACCACTGACCTACACCATCTCAGACAAGTGACTATCCAGTCTCTTCTTAAAAATCTCCAGAGATGGGGTGCCCACAACGTCTGGTGGCAAGCTGTTCCACCGATTAATTGTCCTCACTGTCAGGAAGTTTCTCCTTAATTTCCGGTTGCTTCTCTCTTTGGTCAGTTTCCATCTATTGCTTTTTGTCCTGCCCTCTTACTAACTTAACCACTGCAGTGATTCACTTAACCACCACGTCAAGAAAGGTCGTAAAATAGGGCAGAATTCAAAGCAACAGCAACAGAAAGTTTGGGCTCAGCTGTGGTCCTAGGTTTTCTTCAAAGAGGAATATTTTACCTGCCACTTTGTCGCGAATAAGCTTGGCGGACTCCACCTCCCCTATGCTGCTAAACAGGCTCCGCAACTCATCCTGGGTCATGTTCTGAGGAAGGTAGTTAACAATTAAATTTGTCCTGCCGATGTCGTCCCTGCAGTCGTCCGCCATGTGGTCTTCATAACCGTTAGACATTTTAACGAGAGATGAAACCTGTCAAAAGGCAAACGCAGGAATATTAGGACGTAATTAGGGAAAAGAGAATGAATATTTAATATTACATGTATTGACAGGCGCGAGAATAGTATTTGCCCAATTTTGGAAAAATGAAAACTTACCATCTGACCAGATTATAATCACAAAAATCTTAGAATGTGCAGAAATGGATAGATTAACTTTAGAGATTAAAGAGAAAGAAGATTCAGTTTATTTCAAAACTTGGGAAATTTTTTATCAATGGTTAGCAACACGACAGAATGAGAAAGGATGGTGAAATTTAACAGGTTGAATGATATTCATTGATTAAGCTTTACTTTTATGATTATTGTTATTATCAGTTATTATAACTGTTTAGTATTATATTAACTACTATTATTTAATATTTGTACCCGGGCAATAGTCTGCTTGCTAAAGCGTTGAATTTCTGTTGGGGGGTAACCCCACTATTGTATTTATCCCAATCCCATTCCCCAACCCCATCCAATACCCATACCGACTTTACCCTTTCCCCACCCTTATAAAACTTAATAAAACATTTATTAAAAAAAAAAAAGGCAAACACATTGCTCAGTCCTGCATTTTTATGCTGCCAAAAAAAAAAAAGGCAAAATGAAATCAAACCAGATCTCTCTAAAGCTGCCTATACCTTGCGTCCCATTATAAAACTGCCTTCTTCCCACCTCGGGGCCTCCCAGTAATCCTGTCCAACAGAAGTGGACGCAGGGGCTTGGGAACAATAGGAGTCCTGCGGAGTTATCCAGTCAAAACGCCGTTTCGAAGTTACATAATGAGCGTGGAACTGCGTTAAGCCAAGTGCGAAAAGATGAAACGTTGCTATTTGCAACAGAACGAAGTCACGACGCCAACCAGATGCTCCTTGCAATCACTTCTGCTCGTTTCCACAAAATTCGGCTCCGTTTCTCCACGTCCGATATGAATTTGAGGCACAAGCGAGCCATTTCTCCAACCTACGTAAGGATTTGTCACTAGAACGCCTGCGTTGCTAACACGCTAACTCTCTACATTTCTCCTTCACGGCTACACATAGCTGCAGTTAAATCATATGCTTCTTAAAAGCCCAGTTCAGCAGAACGCTCCCTTTTTCACCACTACGTAAATAACAGGTACGTGGTTTAAATTTTCTTTGCACAGGCTCAATCTGTCAGGCACAAAGGCAGATTTACACCGGTTCACAACTGGAGAGAAGTGCCCAAAAGTCAGGGTTTGACCCCTGGCGACTGACTGGACAAGCCCCTGAAGTTGTCTTGGCAGGATTTCCAAAGTGGTTTGCCTCTGTCTTTTTCCTAGAGCTGAGAGTGAGTGACTGGCTGACTCAAGATCACCCAACTGGCTTTGAGCTTAAAGCAGGACTAGAACTCAGAGTCACCTGGTTTCTAGGTGGCTCCCGCTGCCTGATAATCAAGGGGCAGTAGCTTTATATGCAGGATACCTCCAATTCGGTCTTTCTTTCATGTGAAATGGTTTTAGACTGCTGCCTGAGAAACCAGTCACTTGGTAGAAATACAAACAAAATAAATGAATGAATGAATGAATGGTTATCAATCAGGCTGGCCAAGGAATGTCTTAGTAAAATCAAATCCCTCTTGGGAGAAGAGTCAGTTTTAGGGCAAGGCCTTTGCACTATAGGATCACTTCTTGTGGCTTCTCTAGGTTGAAGTCCACAGGTCTTAAAAGTTGCCAAGGTTGGACAACCCCTGCTCTAGACATTCAACAACAGATTCCCAAACACAGCTCAAAAGCAGATTCTTTCTTCTTCCTCCGGATATGCTTGCGTGACATCACAATTTAAAGCAATACAAATTTATCTCTATGGAGGATTTTCAGCAAAACTGCTAGCGGATACAAAGATTTTGAACTAGACCATAGAATCTTCCTTGGGGTGAGTCACTAAAGTGCTATTTTTATTTTCTGATACACACACACACACACACACACACACACACACACACACAGAGGGAAGGAATAACAAGAACTTTCAGCAAGAATGTCTTCCAATTTATTCTGGAAATAATACCATACTGGGAGTCCTACCCTGCCCTTTCCATTCCGCACACGTACACTACGGAACCAATGCTAATTGACATCAATTTCCCCAGGCACAAAAGCCTGTTTCATGCTCAGTGGTGAGAAAAAAGGAAGTAAAATTCACTGGAGCTGACAGTGGAAGAAATACATGCCTAAGTTAAACAGAAAAGGTCTTTCAGCAAGGAAACTGTAGCACTCTTCCAGAGTTGGGATTTTTTTTTAAGTCTGGGGTATTATTTTCACATAACCATTACAGTTATGGGTTTGACTCTGTTAAAAATGAATTGGAAATCCTACTGTGTGGTAGCGATGAACATATCATGACTGAGGTCTATAAAACCTTACTGAATTTGAATTTGGAAAGTGAATATGTAAAGCATTGCACGATTCAGTGGGCAAGGAACTTTGGATATAATGTAAAACTTGGAACGACGGGAGAATATGTGGACGAAAGGTTTAAAATGTACACTAAATTACAACTTAAAAGAAAAAATTTATAAGATGATGTATCGTTGGTATTTAACACCAGATAAGTTATCAAGAATGCATAAAGGTATTTCAATTGAATGCTGGAAATACAAATGTGAACAAGGGACTTTTTATCATTTATGGTGGACATGCAATAAACAATAAAGCAAAAAAATATTGGAGTAGGATTCATATTCTAATAAAGAAGATTCTTAAAGTGAATACAAAGATAAAAGCAGAAACTTTTCTTCTGAGTTTAATGGAGACTTGGGGGGAAAAAATTGGCACTCTGATGTTATATATGTTGCTGGCAATAAGATGACTTTATGCACAAAAATGGAAGGACGCTTTGATCCCCACAATGGACAAGTAGCTGCAGAATCTGATGGAGTTAGCAGATATCCAAATTGATTGCTTTGATAAAAGAAAAAAAAGTACTTTTGTTTCTGCTTGGAAACCGCTTCTGGACTTTGTGTTTGAGGCGGAAAAAAATGAAACTTTGATTTTGGGTTTTACTGATTAGATCTGTTGTTATAGAAATGAGTAGTTTATACTACTAGGTAAAAGTGAAAAGTTGAGGTTTGATGTTACTTCTTATACTGCTGCACCAAAGGGAGCCGAAAGTCAAAAACCTTTCTTTCTTTCTTCTCTAGACTTTTCTCTTTCCTTTTTCCCTCCCTTATTTTTCCTATTACCGTATTTTTCCGTGTATAAGACGCTATTTTTTCCTGCAAACACCCTCTTCAAAAAGCAGCTGCGTCTTATACACGGAAAAATAATGGTAACCTCCGCAGCCCAGGGCTATGCTGGCTCAGGAATTCTGGGAGTTGAAGTCCACAAGTCATAAAAGAGCCAAGGTTGCCTACCCCTGGCCTAGACTGTTGCTTACCCCCATCCAGGGCTTTTCAACCTTTTCACCCATTGTACCACTTTTAGGATATGGCAATATCCGAGTACCACCAGTCGCCTAGCAAGGGGTCAAAAACTTGATGACCCTTCCCCAAAAAGGAAAAAAGTGATAAAGTACAGGTAGTCCTCGACTTACAACAGTTCGCTTAGTGACTGTTTGAAGTTACAATGGCACTGAACAAAGTGCTCCCCAAACCACAGCCGAGCAAGACACCCGCCTGCCCACCCGGCGGCGCTCTTCCTCCTGTCCGAGGTTTTCATTGTTGTGAGCATTTCTGTTGAGGATTGGCAGCGGGGGTGGGGTGGGGGGTGTTTGGTTTTTATTCCCCCCATCTGCTGGGTGGTTGCAGCAGGTTTTGGTCACTTCACGTGACCCTGGGACACTGTGACCGTCATAAATAGGAATCCGTTGCCAAGCATCTGAATGGAAATCACAAGACCCTAGAGAGGCTGCAATATTCCAGCTGATCGGCGCTTCGTCTGGGCTCAGCAGAAGCACCAGGATCAGTGCTGCTTTCCAGCTGATTGGTACTTTTTCAGGACAGCAGAAGCACCAGGATCAGCGCCGAGCTCCAGCTGGATCCTGGCGCTTCCGCTGAGCCCTGACAGCCCTGCAGCTCCAGCCGTCTCTCGCTCAGGCTTGTGCGGTGCTGCCACCGGTTCAGCTCATTCCCCTCCCCCGCTACCACTTTTCTAGGATGGTCGCGTACCACCTGCCAGGTGCCCATGTACCACAGGTAGTACCCGTACCACTGGTTGAAAAGCCCTGCCCCCATCGACTGAAGAGTCGTATACAAAATACTGAAATCCATTCATGACTTCCCCCCCCACCTTCTAATTAAAGTAGAATCATAGGGCTGGAAGGGACCTTGGAGGTTATCTAGTCCAACCCCCTGCCCAAGGCAGGAGTCCTTATTCCATCTTGGACAAATGATTATCCAATCTTTTCTTGTAAACCACCAGCAATGGAAGTAGTGTTTTTTTTTTATTGTTTATTATAAACTATTAAACAGCACGGCATACACATTTCTTACATTAAACCTCTTATTTGACGCAGCTATTTTTTTTTATAAAAAAAAATACTTTCTAATCCCAATTTTGTATGTATCAAAAATAGGTTTTGTTGTGTTCAAGACAGACATAAGATGCTTTTTTATGAGAGAAATGCTGAACTAATAGATCTATCTTGGAGATAACAGAAATTGTAACAAATTGTGACTGGTTAAACTTAATCTTCTGCTACCCCTTGGATTTTTATTGCAAAGTATCAGGCCTTTAATTCAAGCTACAGTAATTTTAAATAAAGCACGGAGATAATACCTCTATAGTTATAGCTCTAACATTTGACACAAAATTCCCAGGTCCCTAACTCAAGCAAAGTTTGGTCCTTTTTACAGAGAAGAGTGCCAAAGTGTGTCTTTCTACCCTCGCCCTATACGAGGAAATAATGTGTCACTTTCCCAAATCTCATTAAGTCTCAAGTCAAACAGGCTCACGAGACCACTGCAAGGATTAGAGGTCCAGGTTCAAATCTCTGTTCAGTCATGCAGACTTTTGATTAATTGCAAATTAATCACAAAGCCCAACTAACTTGGTCTAGATTGCAGAGTCAGTTAATAACACTGAATGAGGACCATAAATACTTATAAAGAAGAGAGGGTCAACATTTTAGACAGGGTGGATGATAATTGATGATTTTTAAAAAAAAAAAAATCAATTTTTTAATTTAAATCAGTTATTTATTTAAATTGGATCTTTTTATCGTTAATAAAATGCTTTTGGAGTAAAAATCTACCTAAATATAGTTTTCTATTTAAGATACATTAATAATTTAGTTTATTCAGCATGAAATGGAGCTTAGTTATGTAGCAGGAGGCTGTATATTCTGCAATATTTACATTTTTGGTAAACTCATTCAATAAATCCAAGCTCTGCAAGCTGAGATAACATGCACTGCATTGATGCATTCACACAATTTCACAGTGACTGTGAGTTAAATCGTGAATCAAAGTTCAGGAATATTCCTTTATCCCATTGTTTTGCAAATCTATGTACACTACAAACTGTATGATTGTTTGAAGAGAAATGCATCTGTACCAGGCTCTAAGTGTTTTAATTAAATAAAAGAATTTGAGTAGTTCTCCAACTATGTGCGATTAACCTAAAATCGGTTCTGATATCGCTGTTTTACTAACCTGACAGCATATTATTCTAAATAGGGAACGTTCATTTTATTTACAAATAATATTAAAGATTCTAACTACCAAGAGGAATGAGTCCTTACATTTAAAGAGCACTTGTCATTTCAGATTCATCATGGCAGCACCTGTTAGTAGGCATCCACTCACCTGCTGCCCACCACGTCCCTCACCTTGTTGTGTCACTGTCGCATCACCAGCCATCCCATTAAAGTGAATGGGACTGTCAGTGAGTCAGAGGAGCTGCTGAGGGACAGAGATGACAGTTGCTCTTCAAAAATTATGATTTAAATCGAGTTGATTTAAATCAAGCCATTTCACTAGTGATATAAATCAAGATTTAAATGATTTAAATCTTGATTTAAATCAAATCCACCTTGATTTTATATCACTGTATTTGCCATTAAGCCAGTGTTCATTCTTAATAACCACACACATTGACTTCTCTAGGATAAACTATTAGCATTACTCTCCTCAGAGAAGTATCATATATTGATAGCAAGGAGGCAGAAAGATCTACTAACATCTGAGCTACTCTCCCATAAACAGGTGTTTGCAAACAACCTTTCACAGAGTTATTTGAGGATTAAAGAAACAGATCTGGTTTAGCATGAATTCTTTAGTTCACAAGCTGGATTCTCATTTAGACTTTTTTTAAAAAAACTAGTAAATTAAAATGAAATTGTTGCTTGCTCTCAAACAGAATTTCATTTTTAATGTGTGCCAGTGTGCCCTCAGTAAAAAAAAATGACAATAAAGGTTGTCATCTTATGACCTCCAAGGGTCCCTTTCCAGCTCTATTATTCTGTTATTAATTCAAGATTTCTAGGCAAAATGGCCCTATCTAACAGTAGCTTATAAGCTTTGAGGCCCTTGGTGCTCTGAGCTGGTTGTTTTCTTGCAGACGTCCCATTACCCATCTGGGGAACTTCATCAGTATATGGAAGAAACATCTGCAAGCAAACGAACCGTGCATTTTAACCTTAGCTATAAATGTTCTCTATTATAATAGGCACCTAGAAATGTTCTCTATTGTAATATTAGACACCTAGAAATATTTTTATAATATTAGGCATCTAGAAATATTATCTCATATTAGGCACCTAGAAATATTTTCTATAATAAGGCACCTAGAAATGTTCTAATATCAGGCACCTAGAAATGTTCTCTATTGTAATATTAGGCACCTAGAAATGTTCTCTCTAATATTCGGCACCTAGAAATATTTTCTATTATAATATTAGGCACCTAGAAATATTCTCTAATATTAGGCACCTAGAAATATTCTAATATTAGGCAGCTAGAAATATTTTCTATTATAAAGCACCTAGAAATATTCTCTCATATTAGGCACCTAGAAATATTTTCTATTATAAGGCACCTAGAAATATTCTATAATAATAATAATAATAATAATAATAATAATAATAATAATAATAATAATAATAATAATGATAAAGTTGGAAGAAATGTTCTAATATTAGGCACCTAGAAATGTTCTAATATTAGACACCTAGAAATATTTTATATTATAATATTGGGCACCTAGCAATATTTTCTATAACAAGGCACCTAGAAATATTCTCTAATATTAGGCACCTAGAAATGTTCTCTTATAATATTAGGCAACTAGAAATATTTTCTATTATAAGGCACTTAGAAATGTTCTCTATTGTAATA
>NW_015387029.1:353740-381458 GCF_001527695.2 Protobothrops mucrosquamatus
AGACACCTAGAAATATTTTATATTATAATATTGGGCACCTAGCAATATTTTCTATAACAAGGCACCTAGAAATATTCTCTAATATTAGGCACCTAGAAATGTTCTCTTATAATATTAGGCAACTAGAAATATTTTCTATTATAAGGCACTTAGAAATGTTCTCTATTGTAATATTAGGCACCTAGAAATGTTCTAATATTAGGCACCTAGAAATATTTTATATTATAATATTGGGCACCTAGCAATATTTTCTATAACAAGGCACCTAGAAATATTCTCTAATATTAGGCACCTAGAAATGTTCTCTTATAATATTAGGCACCTAGAAATATTCTCTTATAATTTTAGGCACCTAGAAATATTCTATAATAATAATAATAATGATAAAGTTGGAAGAAATGTTCTAATATTAGACACCTAGAAATATTTTATATTATAATATTGGGCATCTAGCAATATTTTCTATAACAAGGCACCTAGAAATATTCTCTAATATTAGGCACCTAGAAATATTCTCTTATAATATTAGGCACCTAGAAATATTCTCTTATAATATTAGGCACCTAGAAATATTCTCTAATAATATTAGGCACCTAGAAATATTTTCTATTATAAAGCACCTAGAAATATTCTCTCATATTAGGCACCTAGAAATATTTTCTATTATAAGGCACCTAGAAATGTTCTCTATTGTAATACTAGGCACCTAGAAATGTTCTAATATTAGATACCTAGAAATATTTTATATTATAATATTGGGCACCTAGCAATATTTTCTATAACAAGGCACCTAGAAATATTCTCTAATATTAGGCACCTAGAAATGTTCTCTTATAATATTAGGCACCTAGAAATGTTCTAATATTAGGCACCTAGAAATATTTTATATTATAATACTGGGCACCTAGCAATATTTTCTATAACAAGGCACCTAGAAATATTCTCTAATATTAGGCACCTGGAAATATTCTCTTATAATATTAGGCCCCTAGAAATGTTCTCTTTTGTAATATTCAGACCGCCCAGTTGCATCAAAACAGAAGGAAGAGGGTCCAGAAAGGCGAGGCTGCTGAGCATCCGACGTGGGACTTTGCAAACGTTCAAGGCCCAACCCAGGTCAAAGTGACGCGACGGAAATCGGGAGGAGATGGCAGGCAGGGCCTCCCGGCGAGTGGCCAAGCCCCGAGGCCTTCCCGCCCCGCCAACCATGGCGCCTGCGGCCTACCTTCTTTCCCCAAATCCACGCCGGGAATCCGCGCCCGGAAAAAAGCAGCAACAGCAGCAAAGCGCGCGCGCGCCGAGCACACCAGGCCGGTCCGGGGATTATGACGCGGGGTCCCCGCGCGCCTGTGACGTCACGCCACGCCCCTCACGTCCGCGCAAGGCCGGCGTAGGGCTCCCCCCCTCCTGCCGCTCGCGCAGGCCCCGCCCCCCCCTTCGCGTCACAGCTCCGCCAGGCCGCAAAGCAGCCTGGCCGGCGACGCGGCCTTCCCCCATTTGCCCCCCCCCGAACCCCCGCACCCCCAACGGCCCGGGGCCGCGCTCACCTGACGACGGCTGCGACTGCGGCGGGGCGCCCGAGCAGGGAAGAGGAAGATGGCGGCGGCGGCGGGGAAGAGGGGAGGGGAGGGACGACGAGGAGGAGGAGGAGGAGGAGGAAGGCGGAGGAAGAAGAGGCGGCCGCGAAGCGAAGGAAGGAAGGAAAGAAGGAAGGAAAAGAGGAAGAAGAAAAAAAAAAAGCCTCGCGGGTCCCTCCGGCCGCGCGACGAGCCGCTCCGCTCCCTCAAATCGGCACAGCAACAGCAGGAGGGCGGAGGCGGGTGGCGTTGCTGGCCACGCCCCTCGCCCCGCCCGCCAGCCCGCCGCTCATTGGACGCGGCGTCGGGCGACGCGGCGCCGTTCACAAGCCGTTACCGCTCGCGTGCGCCTGCGCACGCGCGGCAGGAAGGGGGAGGGAGGGAGGGGGAGGAAAAAAAACCGGGAGGGCGGCGCCTGCGCACTTCCCGTCCGCTTCGGCGCCGCTTCCCACGTTACTTTCTGGCCCGACGCGTGTCTTGTGTGCTTACCACGGGGTCGTTTTGCAGGATGCTAGGCCTACTTCCGTGTCGGGACTGTTGAAGGGAGTGGAGGTGGGGAGGGCTAGGAAGCCACGCGTGGAGCAGGTCCCCCATGTTACACGCGTGGGTTTCTAGCTGGTTTCCTAAACCCGCCCGGAGGAAAAGCGGCCTAAGGGGCCTTGGATCAATCAAGGTCCCTCCCTTGAGCCTAGACCAGTGTTTCTCAACCTTGACAATTTTAAGGCATGTGGACTTCAACTCCCAGAATTCACGAGCCAGTTGCCAAATGTCTGATTTTAGATTAGGTGACCACATGGAGGCTTGCAACAGTCAATCTCGAGCCAGACAGGATCGAACTGCTGGCAGTGGGCAGAATTTGCCTGCAATGCTACATTCTAACCACTGAGCCACCAGGGCTCTTACAAGAGGAAGGAAGGAAAAGAGAAATCACGAGGGGACAGGGAGTTCTAGTTCCACTTTAGGCATGAAAGTCAGCTGGGTGACTTTGGTCTAGCCAAGGTTCCCCACCCCCGCCTAGTCTTGCAGACGCATCCCCCCCCCTTTGAGGTTCCCCCTTGCACCAAGGGCGAGAAAACACCCGTAGTCCTTGAGTTACGACCACAATATAGCCCTAAACCTAATGTTGCTAAGTGAGACGTTCGTGAAACGAGTTTGCCCCATAGCTATTTAAGTGATTCGTTGCATTTCTTAAGTCAACACGCTTTGTTAAGTGAACCTGGTGCTCCCGTTGATTTTGCGGGTCAGAAGATCACAAAATGGGACACCGCAACCATCATAAGCGTGAGTCGGTTGCCACGTGGCCTGGATTTTGATCATGTGACCGTGGGCATGGTACAGCGGCTGTAAGTTGTGAAAAACGGTCATACGTGCCTTTTTTTCAGTGCCGTTGAACTTGGAACTGTTGAATAGAAGAGAAGAGAAGAGAATAAGAGAAGAGAGGAATAGAACCGAAAGGAGAGAAGAGAGAAGAGAAGATAATATAGAATAGAGAGTAGAATTACAGAATAGAATAAGAGAGGAGAGAAGAGAAGAGGAATTGAACAGGAGAGGAGAGAAGCAAAGAGAACATAGAAGAAACTAGAGAGTAGAATTACACAATAGAATAAGAGAAGAGAGGAGAGGAGAAGAGAAGAGAATATAGAATAGAATAGAGAGTAGAATTACAGAATAGAATAGAAGAATAGAATAGAATAGAATAGAATAGAATAGAATAGAATAGAATAGAATAGAGCTGGAAGGGACCTTGGAGGTCTTCTAGTCCAGCCCCCTGCTCTCCCCTGAACTGTTGTAAGCTGAGGACCACCTGTGTTAACAGCCTTGGCACCAGGTAGGAGGAAGACTACCTTGCAGGGCTGTCGTTGCGGGACAGTGCGCTCCTGAGCAGAAGACCTGCGAAGGAAGGGGGCTCCCACCCAATGATGACCCCCCCCCCTATCACCACCAGCCTTGGTTTCCATCAAGCAAGCCTCCTTTGAAAGCTAGTGTCAGACTTAAAAAACAGAAGATTTGACTTGCCAGAGGGGACATTATATGATTAAATATTTGTTCGAATATGATTAAAAGAATGGATAACCTTTAGATATAATTAGACTTCTATAATAAGAAAGATCTGATTTATAATTAGAACAGCACTTTTTTTTAAATTTGGGAATTATGAAAATACGAGGATGGCTCGTATAAATGAAACTCTTAGCTATATAAATGTAATTAATCTTGAGAAAACCATAACCTGACAAAAATATTCCGAATATTGATGGGAAATTAAACTTAAATAAGAATATGAAAAACAAGATATTGATTTAATAAGGAGATTTCAGCTTCAAATACATTTGAAATATAAATTGGTTAGAAAAGAGATTATAAACTGATATTATTGTTATTTGTATAACACTAGAAAATATGAAGAGGATGTACATATTCAATTTTGTATGTATTAATAGTAACAAGAATTCTATTTGCGTATTTTTGGGAAAATGAAAATCATTTGAAAAGAAAGGAGGATCAGGGAAAAAACACTGGATTGTGCAGTATTGAATAGATTTATATTGAAGAAGTTAATGTTAAATATGTGAACCCAGACAACACGTTGTTTACTAAGTAGTAAAGATTGTAATTGTTAAAAATCAATACAATATTTTTTTTAAAAAAATAAAAGCAAGCCTCCTTTTTCCATCTTTCACAGCCTGGTACAAGTCACAGCGTCCAGCACAAGCCACGATCGGACCAGGCTTGGCTCAACTTCCCTGCAGCTAGAAAGGCGGTCTGTTGTGATCTCACAGCTTCAGAACTCATCTTTGTGCATCGGCAATGTACCAAGTGTAAAAAAAAAACAAAAAACCTTGCCAGTTGTGAGGCTATGACCTCATCTCAACCTGACATGGCTGACCCAAACTTCAGTCCTCACTCTGGCTGTCCCCTTTGCTCCCTTCAGCATTGCACCAAAAATGATGGAGGGGAGAGCTGAAAAGTAAAATAAATAATAAATAAAAATGAAATGCCCAAGAGAAGCACCATGCTTATAGGGCTGTCTGGGGCAGAGTTTCTCAAAGTGGGCAGCTTTTAAAATATGTGGACTTCAATCAGAATAGAGCTGGAAGGGACCTTGGAGGTCTTCTAGTCCAACCCCCCCCCCACTCAAGCAGGACATCGTATACCATTTCAGACAGGTGGCTATCCAATCTCTTCTTAAAAACCTCCAGACTTGGAGCACCCACAACTTCTGGTGGCAAGCTGTTCCACTAGTTAATTGTCCTCTTCTTTGTGGCAATCCCCCAAATACTGAAATACTGCTATCATATCCCCCTGGTCCCTCTTTTCTCTAGACTGGCCAGTTTTCAGATCCATCCTGATCCTGTAGCATCTATTCTAGCTAATAATCTCTGCAATCTCATCAGATCCTCTGTTTACAGCAGAGCAATCCCTGCATACGAAAATCCATGTTCATTTATCCCTGACAAACACTGTTTCATATAGTGACTAGTTGCCATCTGAGAGCTTATACAGGACAAAAAGACTTTCTCCAGTTAAAAAATGCCACGCTTAATTGGATAAGTGGCCTAGATATTAATATGTAGAATACTTATTTTATTTGTATGAACCAGCGTATTTTAAAACGAAATTTGTAACTTCTTCATCCAAAGGTGCTTTTTCACGAGGCAACTGGACTTTCGTTTTTGTCTTTGAAGACGTTTCGCTTCTCATCCAAGAAGCTTCTTCAACTCTTTTATTATGGAGTCTATGGAATGAGAAGGACTAGGGACTCTTCTTGGATGAGAAGTGAAACGTTTTCAAAGAAATGCTCAATTCTGCATTCTATTCTATTGTATATTTCTATTCTATTCTATTTTGTTCTATTTCTATCCTATTCTACTCTATTTCTATACTATTCTATTCTATCCTGTTCTATTCTACTCTATTCTATATTTTCTATTGTATATTTTCTGTTCTGTTCTATTCTATAATTTCTTATTGCTTAGAAAATTGACCACGTCTCCACCTGATGTGTATGAGTTCTTTCTGTATCTCTTTACTGCTGCTATCCATGAATTTCATGCCGTTTGCAAAATAAACCCCCTTCCCATCCTTCCATCATCCCACTTCTAATATCACCACAAGGATTTATTTATTCCCATGTGGGATTAATAAAACTGATTCTGTGGAAAAAATGAAAGAAATCTGCCAATGAAGTGAAGCTTGCAAAAATTAGTGTAGGGATTAAATTATTTGCAGTTTCTTGTGCAGGCAGTCCTCGGCTTACAACAGTTCATTTCATGACCGTTCAAAGTTACAACAGCACTGAAAAAAGTGACTTATGACCATTTTTCACATTTACGACCTTTGTGGCATTCATGTGATCAAAATTCGGATGCTTGGCAACTGATTCATACTTATGATGGTTGCTATGTCCCCAGATCACGTGATCCCTTTTTGCAACCTCCTGACAAGCCAAGTCAATGGGGGAAGCCAGGTTCACTTAACGACCATGTGACTAACTTAACCACTGCAGCGACTCACTTAACTACTGTGGCAAGAAAGCTGATAAAATGGGGCAAAACTCACTTAAGTGTCTCGCTTAACAACATAAATTTTGGGCTCAATTGTGGTCCTACGTTGAGGGCTGCCTGTACCAGGGATAGGCAACCTTGGCTCTTTTATGACTGGTGGACTTCAACTCCCAGAATTCCTGAGCCAGCCATGCTGAGGGGAAAGGGAGAGGTTTCCAAGCTGAGCCATGCTGACTGAGGAATTCTGGGAGCTGAAGTCCATGAGTCATGAAGGGGCCATAGTTCCCCCATGCTGGCTCAGGAATTCTGGGAGTTGAAGTCCACGAGTCATGAAGCAGCCTAGGCCTAGGCCAGAGGTAGGCAACCTTGGCTCTTTTATGACTGGTGGACTTCAACTCCCAGAATTCCTGAGCCAGCCATGCTGAGGGGAAAGGGAGAGGTTTCCGAGCTGAGCCATGCTGGCTCAGGAATTCTGGGAGTCGAAGTCCACCAGTCATGAAGGGGCCAAAGTTTCCCTCATGCTGGCTCAGGAATTCTGGGAGTTGAAGTCCACAAGTCATAAAAGAGCCCAGGTTGCCTAGCCCTGTCCTAAGTCCTCCTGTTCTAAGCAGTGAGCCTCCTAGACCAGGGGTAGGCAACCATGGCTCTTTTATGACTTGTGGACTCCCAGAATTCCTGAGCCAGCCATGCTGAGGGGAAAGGGAGAGGTTTCCAAGCTGAGCCATGCTGGCTCAGGAATTCTGGGAGTTGAAGTCCACCAGTCATAAAAGAGCCCAGGTTGCCTACCCCTGGCCTGTACAGAGGGGCGCGTTGGACATGATCTCTGTGATAGGGAGATCTCTCTGGATTTAAGCCTTATTAAGACCCATTTTTCACAGGAAAGGGGGGTTATACGGTGGGACTAAAAGCAGGAGGAAGGAACTTGGGGTCCTGCAGAACCTTTTGGGCAGCAATTCCCACAATTCCTTGCTATTGGCCTTTGGGCTTGGAGCTAATTGGGTGGGGATTGTGTTAATGATCTTTCAGAGATCCCTGTCCCAGCTTGGGAAGGCTGTTGGGGAACGTTTCGTGTCGAGGTCCAGGCCAGCCTGGCTGATTTCCCAAAGCGAAGCGAGTGGGGGCCCTGCTCGGCTTTTTGAATGGAAGACCACCAGGAAATCCTCAACCTGGAACCAAGATCCCAGGAAGGAAGGAAGGAAGGAAGGAAGGAAGGAAGGAAGGAAGGAAGGAAGGAAGGGAGAGGGAGGGAAGGAAGGAAGGAAGGAAGGAAGAGAAGGAAAACGAGAAGGAAGGAAGGGACAGCCCACTTCCACGAAACAACCCCCCCCAATGGAAGCCCAGCCGAAGCTATCAGGAGCCACCCTTTCATTTTGTGGCCCGCTAAGCCTGGCTGGGGAATTCTGGGAATTGAAGTCCAGGCCTCTTAAAATGGCTGACGTTGAGAAAGGTGGGGGGGGGGAAAGGAGGCAAAAAAAAAAACAAAACAGCAAGGGGCGAACCCGGGAGTACGTACTTCCCTCCCCGCTGCGCCTCTAAGCGTTTGCGAAGTCTATGGGAAGGAGCGGCGAGGCCGGGCATAGGCGGGGCCTGTGTTGCTGGGGGGAGCGCGGGAGTCTGCCGGCCGGCCAGCCAGCCGGCGCATTACGTCATCCCGGCATGCTCCGCGCGCGCGCGATTCTTTTTTTTTTTTTCCCCTTCTTTTTTTTCCCGCCATTCCTCCCTCCCCTCCCCCCCTCCCTTCTTGCTCCCTCTCTGAGGAAACGGCAAGATGGCGGCCGGTGATTGCTGGGCATTTGAGGCTGGGGTCGTCTCTGGGCCGCCCCTCTCCCCTCCCCCAGGGAATTTTAAGGGGGGGAAAGGCCGCCTTCCTCGCCGGCGGATCTTGGCCGCCTCCTCTCTCTCTGGGCCGTCCTGCACGACGGCCTTGCCAGGTAGGCCGCTTTTTCCGTCATGGCGGCTACACGGCGGGGTGGTCGGGCAGGAGGCTCTGGCGTCTCTAGCGGGCTACGGCTCCCGTCGTCCTCCAGCCGGGCTGGGGATAATAGGGCTTGGAGTCGCCCCCGGGGAGGCTGCGGGGGGGGGAGAGGAAGGAGTCCTAATGGTTTGCGAGCTCATTGGAGAGGGGTTTTGTTCGTACAACAGCCCGATCAGGTAGGCCAGGGCTGGAAGAAGCCTCTGGTTGTGCCTGGAAGCTTGGCCGAACTCTGGGAAGTAACTTTTTTCTTTTCTGTGACAGATACAACAAGACGGTTATAATAATAGTAATAATAATAATAGTAAAGTTGGAAGGGACCTTGAAGGTCATCTAGTCATACCCGTTTCCCATTCTTCTCTTCCACAGGCTTCAGAGTTTGTTTATTTTTATTTGGAAAATTGATATTGCCGCCTACGTGCTCACATGGACTCGACGCAGCTCACAGGAAATAAAAACACAACATAAAAGAAATAATAATCATCATCATCGCCTCCACCCGACACTAGTGACAACGCACATTCATACCAGCCATTGAATGGGCTCCATCCCACTCTGGGCTCCCCAGGCCTGCTGGCAGAACCAGGTCTTCAGGGCCTTCCGAAAGAGGGTCAGAGTGGGGGCCAGCCTAATTTCGGGGGGGGGGGAATAATAATAATAATAATAATGATAATAATAAAGTTGGAAGGGACCTTGGAGGTCATCGAGTCCAACCCCCTGCCCAGGCAGGAACCCTACACCATTTCAGACAAACGGCTGTCCAGTCTCTTCTTAAAAACTTCCAGTGTTGGAGCATTCACCACTTCTGGAGGCAGGTTGTTCCACTGGTTCATTGTTCTCACTGTCAGGAAGTTTCTCCTTAGTTCTAGGTTGCTTCTCTCCTTGATTAGTTTCCACCCGTTGCTTCTCGTCCTTCCTTCAGGCGCCTTGGAGAATAGCTTGACTCCCTCTTCTTTGTGGCAGCCCCTGAGATATTGGAATACTGCTATCATGTCCCCCCTCATCCTTCTGATGTTCCAGAGAGAGGAAGCCACCACGGAGAAGGTAGTTAGTTCCTTCAACTGTTCATCATACTGTTTAACCTCTGGACCCTTGATCATCTTGGTTACTCTACAACAAAGAGCGACTAAGATGGTCCATGGCCTGGAGGATAAAACATACAAAGAACGGCTGCAGGACTTGGCCTTGGCTAATCTAGAGAAAAGAAGAAATGGGTGACATGATAGCAGTATTCCAGTATTTGAGGAGTTGCCACAAAGAAGAGGGAGTCATGTTATTCCCCAAAGCACCAGAGGGCAGGACAACAAACAATGGTGGGAAACTGAACAAAGAGAGAAGCAACCTGGAATTAAGGAGAAACTTCCTAACAGTGAGGACAATTAACCAATTGCCTCCAGAAATCGTGGGTGCTCCATCACTGGAGATTTTTAAGAAGAGGCTAGACAGTCACTTGTCTGAGATGGTATAGGTTCTCCTGCTTGAGCAGGGGGCTAGACTAGAAGACCTCCAAAGTACCTTCCAGGTCTACTCTCTATTCTATTTCCATCCCATCGTAGGATGCTCTGTTTGGTGCAGCCGTTTCTCCTCCTTCCTCCCCACCATCACAATCTTTTGAGATTGGCTGGGCGGAGAAAAAGTGGCTGACCCAGAACCGGCCCTGGAGCTTCCGTGCTGGGCCTGGGCTTGGCTCTCCCGTGGCTGACTGCCGCACGGCCTTTTCTTCTGACAAGTCGGGCAGAGCAGCAGCTTCTGCCCGCTATGTGTGGTGGTACCCTCTGACCTTTTCCCCCCACAGATCAGCCAGGGTGGGGCCTGAGGAGTCTCAAGCCAAGCTGGATGGAGTTGTGCGGCAGAGCCCGGTGTTCCTAGTGACCCTCTTCCTCCTCCTGTCTCCTCAGGTCCACAACTAGAGGATGGGATGGTCCGCTTTGCGAGTGCAGCTTCAACAACCCCAGTGCTAATGACATGCACCTCATGGGACACATCGGCTGCATTTTTAAGGTGACAAAACCAGCACTTGGCAACATTCTTTACTCCCTCCTGAATAGCCATAGCACTTAGGCTTATATACTGCTTCACAGTGCTTTTACTGCCCTCTCTCAGCGGTTTGCAGAGTCAGCCTATTTGCCCCCAACAATCTGGGTCCTCATTTTACGAAGGACGGAAGGCAGAGTCAACCTTAAGCCGTTCAGGATCGAACTCCTGGCAGTGGGCAGAATTAGCCTGCCGTGCTGTATTCCAACCCCTGTGCCACCATGGCTCTATGGCCCTTCTTCCTTCCTTCCTTCCTTCCTTCCTTCCTTCCTTCCTTCCTTCC
Source organism: Protobothrops mucrosquamatus (assembly GCF_001527695.2). NCBI lineage: Eukaryota > Metazoa > Chordata > Lepidosauria > Squamata > Viperidae > Protobothrops > Protobothrops mucrosquamatus. The sequence goes on from NW_015387029.1 coordinate 364,112, forward strand.
TTCCGACTTAGCACAACCACTTAGACTTATATACTACTTCATGCTGCTTTTACAGCCCTCTCTAAGCGGTTTGCAGAGTCAGCCTATTTGCCCCCAACAATCTGGGTCCTCATTTTACGGACCTCGGAAGGACAAAAGGCAGAATCAACCTTGAGCCAGTCAGGATCAAACTGCTGGCAGTGGGCAGAATTAACCTGCCGTGCTGTATTCTAAGCCCTGCGCCACCACGGCTCTTACAAGAGAAAGAAGGGAAGGGAGAGAAAAAAAGAAAAAGGGAGGAAGGAAAGAAGAGGCAGAGAAAAAGAGAAGGGAAATAAGAGATGGAGGAGGGCAGGAGAGAAAGAAAAAAATGGAGAAAAAGAAGGGAAGGAAGGGAGAAAAAGAAGGGAAGGAAGGGAGAAAGAAAAGGGCGCAAAGGAAGGAGGGAGAGGGAGAGAATAGCAGTAGCACTTAGACTTATATACCGCTTCACAGCGCTTTTACAGCCCTCTGTGGGCGGTTTACAGAGTCAGCCTGTTTGCCCCCAACAAACCGGGTCCTCATTTTAGCGACCTCGGAAGGACAGAAGGCTGAGTCGACCTCAAGCCGGTTAGGATTGAAGGGATCGCACTCCTGGCAATCAAGAGTCAGCCTGCAGTTCCTCACTCTAACCCGGGGTAGGCAACCTTGGCTCTTTTATGACTTGTGGACTTCAACTCCCAGAATTCCTGACCCAGCATAGCTGGCTCAGGAATTCTGGGAGTTGAGGTCCACGGGTCCTAAAAGAGCCAAGGTTGCCTACCCCTGCTCTAACCTCTGCAGCGCCACCAGGGCTCTTAACACCCCTTCCCTGGTAGCGCCCCTTGCAGCATCCTCACACAAGCCAGCCAGGAAGGCTGCAAATGGCAATCCCATCCCCCTGGTTCGCAACAATCACTGTAAACGTGTCCCAGTTGCCAAGCCTCTGAATTGTGATGACATGACCGCAGGGACGCTGCAACCATCGTAAGTGCAAAGACCAGCCCGAAGTTTGCTTTTACCAGCACTGTCATCACTTCAAACGATGGCTAAATAAGTAGTCGTAAGCTGAGGGCTACTTATACTTTTTATTCATTTACTGCACTTACATCTCGTATTTCTAAACTGCCCACCTCCCTCAGAGAGGAACTCTGGGTGGTGTGCAATGTAATATAGCTGATACAGAAAACAATGCGTAAAATTAACATAAAAATTAAATTAGGGTTAAAAAACTTAAAATAATAGAACCGTGACGATTAAGCCTCAGAAGGGGGGGGGGGAATCCTAAGATGGCCATTTAACATTGGATTGCCTCTATAAACAAAGTTTATAGAGTTTGACAGGTTGGGATTGCAAGTTAACAGAGTTTGACAGGTTGGGATTGCAAGTTAACAGGCCCTTGTAGTCGAAGCTGTCACGACGTCCCTGTGGTCACCGTTTATGGCCTTCATGCCAGAATAAAAGGGGAAGCTGGCAAATGGCAACCACAGGGCTCTGTGGGTTTCACCTGGAAGTGCTGCCATACGTTGCTGCAGTCCTGTGATAGTCACACATGGCTTAGCGGCAGAGTTGGCAATCCCGATTACCATCATCAAACCAGGATTACCTGAATCCTGTGCAACTGGTACCAAGCCACAGTCAGGTGGGCGGGCGGATTGCCAACTCGCTGGTCTAATGGTATTTATTGCTCTCTCTCACAGAAGAAGGTCAGCCCAGGACCGCTAGTCGGGATCAAGGCCGCAACCAAGCCTGGAATTGGCCGTAGGAGAAGCTGAAGTGGTATCTGGAGGAAGAGCAGCCGTGGCTCCTGGAGGCAAATCCTCCCCCCCCCCCCCCAGGAATGGAAGGCAGGGATGTGGAATGGCCCTTGGGGCACTTGTGAGCTACATCCATCCCATTCGTTCATTCCTCTCCTTCATTCCTTCCCACTTTCCCTTTTTTGTTTCTCTCCTTTCATTTTTTCTTCCTTCCTGTTTCTCTCCTTCAAGAAGGAGGACCACAAAGGAGAGGGAGGCGAGTCCTAATCTCTGCCTCTGCGTTGTCTAAGACAACCTCCACATCATCCTTTCTGTGTATATGTAAATATGTAAATGGTCAAGTTGCTGCTTAGCCTACAACTTTGGGTGGTTTTTTTGTGAATTCTCCCCCTCCCTTAATCCTGTGCTTCAGCCACTAAAGCAGGGGTCCTCAACCTTGGCAACTTTAAGACTTGTGGACTTCAATTCCCAGAATTCCTCAGCCAGCTTTGCTGGCTGAGGAATTCTGGGAGTTGAAGTCCACAAGTCTTAAAGTTGCCAAGGTTGAGGACCCCTGCACTAAAGGATTCCTTCACTCCATCAGACCAGCTTCACTTCTGCATACTGCACCAGCACCAATGCGTTCTGCTGTAATGCAAGGGGGGGGGAGTCTTATTATGCAGCTCTCCACGGCTTCTTGTCCCTTTAAAGCAGCTAAGCACCCCAGGTTTGTCCAAGGTGGCCATCCCCCCCACCCCCCCAGAGAGGAAGGGGCTCCTTTGGCTGTATAGGCTCCTGCAGAGGGTGCAGTTACAGGCCCTGAGCAAAGGGTAAAACCCCTGTTCTGAACTTGAACAGAAGTCATGCTCAGTCCTCACAAAAGGGTAGACTTGTGAAAAGTTGTTTTTTTAAATATCAGCATCATACAGGGAATTCTCGATTTATGTCCATTCGCATAGAGACGATTCAAAGTGACAGTAGCCCTGAAAAAAGTGACTTAGGACTGTTTTTCACGATGATGATGATGATGATATAATGATGATGATGATGATAATAATAATAATAATTATTATTATTATTATTAATTAATTAACAGACAAGCACCTGCAACATAACACCCCGGATTTAACAATTGTCGATAAGAAAGACAAAAAAGTCTGGATAGTGGACGTGGCAAAATAGACGAGAAAGAACTGGAGAAGATAACAAAATACAAAGACCTACAAATAGAAATAGAAAGACTGTGGCAAAAGCAAGCAAGGGTAGTACCAATAGTAATAGGTGCCTTGGGTGCAATACCAAAACAACTGGAGCACCACTTGAACACCATCAACAGCATTGACAAATTCGCTATTAGTCAATTGCAAAAGGCGGCCTTACTAGGAACTGCTTCCATCCTGCGACGAGATCTGTAATACCATCAAACATCCACATCTGCCTATCTCAGGTCCTGGGTAAGGACTCGATAGGTAGACAAAATGCCAAATCCAGTCTAAACATCTGGCTGACTGTGCGATGATCCATAATATAATAATAATAATAATAATATTATAAATAATAATAATAATAATAATAATAATAATAATAATAATAATGAAGTTGGAACGGACCTTGGAGGTCATCTAGTCCAACCCCCTGCTCAGACAGGAAACCCTATACCATTTCAGACAAATGGCTGTCCAGTCTCTTAAAAATATCCAGTGTTGGAGCATTCACCGCTTCTGGAGGCAGGTTGTTCTGCTGGTTAATTGTTCTCACTGTCAGGAAGTTTCTCCTTAGTTCTAGGTTGCTTCTCTCTTTGGTTAGTTTCCACCCGTTGCTTCTTGTCCTGCCTTCAGGCACTTTGGAGAATAGCTTGACTCCCTCTTCTTTGGGGCAGCCCCTGAGATATTGGAACACTGCTATCATGTCCCCTCTCGTCCTTCTCTTCCTTAAACTGGACAGACCCAATTCCAGCAGCCGTTACTTATATGTTTTAGCCTCCATTGCAGCATCCCTATGGTCACATAAACAAAATTCAGACACTTGGCAACTGACTCATATTTATGACGGTTCAGTGTCCCGGGGTCACATGATCCTCTTTTGTGACCTGACAAGCAAAGTCCACGGGGGAAGCCAGATTCACTTTACAACTGTGTTGCTAACAAGAACTGTGGTGATTCACTTAAAGGTTGTAAAATTGGGCAAAACCTCTTATCTTGATCAGCCCCGGAAATTCTGGGCTCAGTTGTGATTGTGAGTCATAATTGTAATTTGGGCAAAGGCAGAGAGCTGTGTGGTTGCTGCTTGGCAGCAAATGGCTTCTTTGAGACCTCCCAACTCCCAGATTAAAACAGAAAGTGAAAATATCTTGCAAGAGTCCAGTTGCTGAAATGATTTCCCAGGAGAGGGGAGTTCCCTGTGAGCACCTCTGCACCAGGTTTTAACCATTTGTGAAGTTTAAATAGTTTTCCTTCTTATTTATTTTTGTTCCAGTGCCACTGTGATGGGGAAGACCTTCCAGATCTTTGTTGGAGGTCCCCATCATCCACCTCTCGGTCCCTTGGTCCCGTGCACACTTTTCTGTGGTCGAAGGTTGTGCTCTAAACTGTGTGCAGGGGAAAAAATTAAAAGAAAGCCAGCAGCTCTTGATGGCGATGGATGAATCTGACCGTTTCTGCTTTTCTCTTATTTTCCCAGTCTTGAGTTTGGGTCATCCCATTCTCGGGTCATAAGATTTTATTTTTTTTTTAAAAAAAATACCTAGACAATGTAATGCATTTTCATGGGTAGTTTTTTCCAAAGATTTATGCACTTTTTTGAGAATCAACTAGAAATACGAAATTTCAAAAGATAGCTATGCATTATTTTCCTACTAGTCCTGGAGCACAGTATGAACTAAGATACCTGCCAAAGTCTCTATTGGCAAATATCTATCTGTTTGTTTATAGTTGGTTTATCCTCCTCTAGTGAACCCTCAGGGAAGTTGGCAGAATTTTAAAATAAAAACTACAAATATCTTAGAATTCAGATTCAAGTTAATGAGGTATTGGACTGTAACATTTGCTTGTATTAATTTATGTGTGTGTATGCACATGCAAATATCTTTTTTCTCTTCCTTTTTTCCTTTCTTTTTTCCTTCTCTTTCTTTCTTTCTTTCTTTCTTTCTTTCTTTCTTTCTTTCTTTCTTTCTTTCTTTCTTTCTTCCCAGAGTTATCCTGCAGTAAGATGGGTGGCCAATAAATTTTATAAATAAGCTAATGGGGTAATTGATTAAAACATTTTAACCCTCCCTTCTTCTCTCCTGCAGTTCTCAGCCCTGGGATACATTCAGCGTTGAATTGCCCCGTTCAGTAGTCACGCTCTTCCTGGATTCCATCACCCTCTGGGGAATCCAAAGTTGGATTTTGAAGAAGCGGGCAAGACAGAGCATTGGCACTTTTGAACTTTGGTGTTTGAGAAGACCGTTGACAGCCAAGAAAACAATAGGACAAATCAACCCAGAATTCTTACTCGAGTCCGCAATTGCTTTAATTACTTTGCCAATATTGAGGAACACCTCGTTGGTGCTCCCCAAACACCAACCACATTCTGAATCTGGTCTATCAGGAAGGACCAGGACTGCCACAGAACAGTGTCCCCAAGACTCAATCCTGCTGGATGGTCGAAGTGATATCTCCATTGATGGCACTGAAGCCCATTAAAAGTCCAGGAATATTAGCAGTGTGGTGAAATACACCTCTCTCTCACAAGGCATTGACAATTTCCCCATGGAATAAGCCACAAGTAATGTCCAGAGAGCCAGTTTGGTGATGTGGTGACGGCGTTAGGCTTTAACCTGGGATATGGTAAGTTCTAGTATTGCCTTAAGGCATAAAGCCAGCTGGAGGACCTTGGACCAGTCACTATCTCTCAGCCCTAGGAAGGAAACAATGGCAAGCCACTTCTGAAAAAGCTAGCCAAGAAATCTGCAGGGACTTGTCCGGGCAATCTCTGAATCAGAAACCATTGAATGGAAGGAGAATGATAAATCCTGATTAATCATGCAGTTGCGGCTTATTTAATTGCTAGATGGCCCAAGTTCCATTGACTCATTGTTTCCAGAGATATTTCCTTACCTAAAAAGAGAGTCACCAAGAGTAGGAAAAAAGCAGCGGGAACAACTTCCTTCTGGCTTCCTCATTAAGTTTCCTTGTGGGAATCTGGCCAGAAGCATCAGCAGACAGGTAAAGTGGCTGGAGAGAGCAAGGGATTGCAAAACTGGCTGGGAAACTGTCACAGAACGTTGAAAATGAAGATCCTGTGACCGCAGCAGCCAGTAGCATTGAAGCAACAACGGCTTTCCCAAACTACATTCCCTCAGGAGCCAGGGGTCCTGGATTTTGGACTCATTCTGTAAGTTAGCCCATCTGCGATCCCTTGGTTCAAAAATTGTTGCCCTGTGAATGCACCATTTCACACAGCTAAAGGTCATAACAAAGTTTTGGTAGTATATAGTCCCATTTTTGATACTGCTCAGCAGGATATATTGTCTGAACCAGCTGAAATTTCCAAATTATTCGTGTAGCTGCTCAAGCCTAAAAAGGATAGAACGTTGGCCAGGCCAATCCAGGGTCACAATCTCAGTCAGCATCCCTGCATATGATCGACCAGTCTGTGTGTGTGTCTGTTAATAAAGTTTTAATAATGTTAATAAAACATTAAAAGTTTTATAACTCAACGGACAATGAGCAAACTCATTTTCTTATTATCTTGTTCCTCAACCATACCAGACAGAAAAGTGCCTTAATCGTCATGCCACTGGCGTCTTCAATGGGGAAGGAATACAGATTCCCAGGGCTTCTTCCATAATGCTCCCTTTAGCTGGAGAAGGTACAGAACTTGGAAATAATTAGCCTTTTTTGTCCTAAACAAAAACAAAAAAAACCCCAGGATTCAACACTTGAGGGATTCCACACTAAGTGTTTAGGTAATGAGTTCTTGAACCAAAAGATGTGGCAGAGCAGAGTAAGGCATCTGTAGGCCTTCCTAATTCCTAGAGGGGAGACATGATAGCAGTATTCCAGTATTTGAGGGGCTGCCCCAAAGAGGTGGGGGTCAAATTATTCTCCAAAGCACCAGAAGGCAAGACAAGAAACAGATGGAATCTAATCAAGGAGAGAAGCAACCTGGAATTAAGGAGAAACTTGCTAACAGAACAGTGGAACAGCTTGCCTTCAGACATGGGTGCTTCATCACTGGAGGTTTTTAAGAAGAGACTAGACAGTCATTTATCTGAAATGGTATAGGGTCTCCTGCTTGAGCAGGGGGCTGGACTAGAAGACCTCCAAGATCCCTTCTGGCTCTTATTCTATTCTAAAGCTGAAGGCAGGACAAGAAGCAACGCATGGAAACTAATCAAGGAGAGAAACAACCTGGAATTAAGGAGAAACTTCCTGACAGGACAATCAGTGAAACAGCTTGCCACCAGAAGTTGTGGGTGCTCCATCATGGGAGGTTTTTAAGAAGAGACTGGACAGCCACTTATCTGAAATGGTATAGGATCTCCTGCTTGAGCAGGGGGCTGGACCTGTTTGTCAAAAACAGATCATGCCAGACAAATCTTATTGCATTCTTTGACCAAGTGACAAAATTATTGGACCAGAGGAATGCTGTGGATATAATTTACTTGGACTTCAGTAAGGCATTTGATAAAGTAGACCACAACCTACTACATGATAAGATAGAAAAATGTGGGTTAGACAGCATCACCACCAGATGGAATCGTAGCTGGCTGACAGGCCGTACTCAGCGTGTGGTCCTCAATGGAACCGCATCTACATGGAGGGAAGTGTGTAGTGGGGTGCCCCAGGGCTCTGTTCTGGGCCCAGTGCTCTTCAATGATCTGGACGAGGGGATAGATGGGGAACTCATCAAATTTGCAGATGACACCAAGCTGGCAGGAATAGCCAACACTCCAGAAGACAGGCTTAGGATACAGGAGAACCTGGACAGACTTGAACACTGGGCGCTCTCTAACAAAATGAAATTCAATGGTGAAAAAAGTAAGGTTCTACATTTAGGCAAGAAAAACCAAATGTACAGGTATAGCATAGAGGGTACCTTGCTCAATAGTAGTAACTGTGAGAGGGACCTAGGAGTCCTAGTGGACGATCCCTTAAATAGCCAGCCGTGTGCTGCAGCTGCCAAAAAGGCCAACACAGTGCTGGGCTGCATTAACAGGGAGAGAATCAAGATCACGTGAAGTATTAATACCACTTTACAATGCCTTAGTAAGGCCACACTTGGAATCCTGCATCCAGTTTGGGTCACCACGATGTAAAAAAGATGCTGAGACTCTAGAAAGAGTACAGAGAAGAGCAACAAAGATGATCAGGGGACTGGAGGCTAAAACGTATGAAGAACGGTTGCTGGAATTGGGTATGTCTAGTCTAAAGAAGAGACGGACGATGGGGGACAGGATAGCAATATTCCAGTATCTCGGGCTGCCCCAAAGAAGAGGGAGTCAAGCTATTCTCCAAAGCGCCTGAAGGCAGGACAAGAAGCAACGGATGGAAACTAATGAAGGAGAGAAGCAACCTAGAACTAAAGAGAAACTTCCTGACAGTTAGAACAATTAACCAGTGGAACTACCTGCCTCCAGAAGCGGTGAATGCTCCAACACTGGAAGTTTTTAAGAAAAGACTGGACAGCCATTTGTCTGAAACTGTGTAGGGTTTCCTGCCTGAGCAGGGGGTTGGACTAGATGGCCTCCAAAGTCCCTTCCAACTTTATTATTATTTTAAAGACCTCCAAGGTCCCTCCCAGCTCTATTCTATTCCAATTGAGTCATTTTACTAGAACACTTTCTCAGGTTTGAAGCTCCAGGAATTCCACTTGGGGTGGATTTAGCTCTTTCCCATCTTTTTTTCCTTTTCTTTTAACGCTTCGCTACCTTTTCCACTAGATCCTAAAGGAAATCAATTCTGGTCTTTGGAAGGAGGATAACTGAAGCTGATGCTCAAATCCTTTCGCCACCAAATGAGAAGGGGGAACTCTTTGGAAAAAGGCCCTGATGTTGGGAAAGAAGGAAAGCCAAAGGAGAAGGGGATGGCAGAGGAGGAGACGCTTAGATAGCATCATCGGCACAATGGACATGAATTTGGGCAAAATCAGGGAGATAGTGGAGGATACGGGGGCCTGGTGTGCCCTGGTCAATGGGGTCGTGAACAGGTAGACATGACTTCGCAACTGAACAACCTTTTCCATAGAACATAAAAAATAGAATAACAGTTGGGAGGGACCTTGGAGGTCTTCTAGTCCAACCCCCTGCTCAAGCAGGAGACCCTCTGCCATTCCAGACAAATGGCTGGAGCACCCGCAACTTCTGGTGGCAAGCCATTCCACCGGTTAATTGTTCTCACCGTTAGGAAATTCCTCCTTAGTTCCAGATTGCTTCTCTCCTTGATTTGTTTCCATCCGTTGCTTCTTGTCCTGCCTTTGGAGAATAGGTTGTCCCCCCCCCCTTCTTTGTGGCAGCCCCTTAGATATTGGGGGGCTGCTCTCCTGTCACCCTTTAATCCTTTTCATTAAACCAGATTCGTTAAACCTGCTAGGTTCATACATGGTCCTAATGTAGTTCACCACCGTTCACGGAATAATCTGGGGCGAGTTGCCTTCAGCTGAGCTAAACCAAGGCCAGGTTTCGGTTCACATGTGATATGCAGACCCTGTGCAAAACAAGAGGAGAGCAACATCTATTCCCATCACAAGACCCTCACTCAACACACCCACACCTGAAGCCCTTATAAACACCAACACTGACCTCCCCTCAACTCCGCTTGAAGACGTTACCTAGCCTAGTAACGGAACGTTTGGGAACCAACCCACAAGCTCGGAGAGCGCACCTCCACCCTCACATCTATTCCGTTCAAATACATGTTTTGCGGTTCTCCGCTGCCCGCTTCTCTTGGCCCCGCGGCTAGGAAAGAGGAGAAGTCGGAAACTGACTCAGGTTCAATCCTGCCCATGTGATTCGAAGCGAAAGAATGGAGAGGAGAGCGAGAGGATTGTCCGTGGTCCACCTCCAGCCTCGGCCTTTTTTAGAGGAACTCGAGACCTCTCCTTGACACGCTTGTAGCCACCTTACCAGGCTGGTGGACGGCAGCTCAGATGCTTAATGCCTCCCTATTTTTGCCACGGCTAATCTCTCTGGATCTCCTGTTCCCAGCAGGTTAAGCTGGCTTGAACACATTTCAACTAGGCTGTAGGATTTGAGAAAGGAAGGCCGCCGAGTGGGAGCGGAAGAGTGGAGTTTCGACCCGCCACGTTACGCCTCCTTTTGAAAAAGCAGCTACCCAGACTCAGAGCTGCGTGTTTGTGCATAAAAAGAACTGACTTTCGAATGAACGCAGAGCCGCCAAAGTTGTTACAAAGATTTGCCCACAGTTCCAAAGAGAAGGGGAGGACTTCCCCAAACGCAGGTGTCTATGTGACCAGCAGGGGGCACGTTACTACAAGCTGCCAGGTGTTAGTAGGGACCAACTGGATTTAGCACACAGAGATCGTTTCCAAAGTCAGAACGGTGCCACCTGCAAAATGTAGTTTTCTCCGAGTTTGTGGTTCGTTTGTAATTTAGGTTTCTGAGGCCAGCCACGATTCTGGGTGGCTCACAACCACAGGAGGCTAAACCCGCGGACGCACACCATAAACTGAGCCACATCACTCAGTCGAGTCAGAGTCACACCCCAAACAGTCTCAGGCCCTTGGGGGGAAAAGAGCAGATGAAGGCCCATTTCAAAAGACAAGGGCCACGGAACCCCAGTGCTCTCTCCGAGCTTGGTGGTTTCCTTGCAGACGTTTCATCCTCAGTGCTAGGACGGAGCGGGGGGGGGTGTGGAGGGGAGAGAGGAGAGGGTAGACTGTGGGGGTCAAGGGTGATCTCTGAGCTTGGTTATTTTCTTGCAGTCTTTTCATGACCCAGCTAGGTAACGTCAGTGCTAGAAGGGAGTGGGGTTTATGGAGAGGAGGAGGAGGAGGAGGACTGTGAGGGTCCTTGGTGCCCTGTGAGCTGGGTGGTTTTCTTGCAGACCTTTCATGACCCAACTAGGGAACATCATCAGTGCTAGAAGGCGGGGAGGGGGTTTGTAGGGAGGATGATGATGATGATGATGATAATAATGATAATAATAATAATAATAATAATAATAATGGGGTCCTTGATGCTCTCTGAACTTGGTTGTTTCCTTGCAGATGTTTCATTACCAAACTAGGTAACATCATCAGTGCTAGAAGGGAGAGGGGTTTGTGGAGAGGAAGAGGACGACAGTGGGCCCCTTGGTGCTCTCTGAGACTGACTGTTTTAATGATGATGATGATGATGATGATGATGATGATGATGATGATGATGATGATGATGATGCCGTTGTAATCTTGAACAGTGGCTAAATAAACAGTTGTAGAAATGGAATGGAAGAATGGAATGGAACGGAACAGAACAGAACAGAACAGAATAAAATAGAATAGAATAGAATAGAATAGGAAGGGACTTTGGAGGTCATCTAGTCCAACCCCCTGCTCAGGCAGGAAACCCTAGACCATTTCAGACAAATGGCTGTCCAATCTCTTCTTAAAAAACAATAGAATAGAATAGAATAGAACAGAACAGAACAGAACAGAACAGAACAGAACAGAATAGAATAGAATAGGACTTTGGAGGTCATCTAATCCAACCCCCTGCTCAGGTAGGAAACCCTATACCATTTCAGACAAATGGCTGTCCAGTCTCTTCTTAAAAATTTCCAGTGTTGGAGCATTCACCGCTTCTGGAGGCAGGTTGTTCCACTGATTAATTGCTCTAACCGTCTAATTGTTTTCTTCCAGACGTTTCACGACCCACTTAGGTAACATCATCAGGGCTGGGCTGAGTTGCTCAGTTCCAGACTACAGGCACGATAACTGAGAAGGCTGACTTCCGGGACCCTTTCAGAAAATGCTGCTCAAAATGCAGGGGGGCCCTAAGCAAGCCCGCTTTGTCTGATCTGACGCGACGGGCAGTAACAATGGGAAACGGGCCGTTATTCGGACGATCATCCCCACGCCCGTGAGGGGCTTTATAACGGAGGTCCCCAACCTTTTGGGCACCAGGGGCCGGTTCCGTGGAGAGAGATTTTTCCACGGACGGGAGAGTGCGTGATTTTGTGTGCTGCCTGCATCCCACAGATGGGGCTTTGCTTGTTTGTGCAGATCGGTTGCTGGCATGCCACAGCCCGGTACCGGTCTGTGGCCCTGCTTTATAAGCGATTATCTAGCACACTCAATCACACCCAGAACCTCACCAGTAACCAATTATTATTATAAAAGGGACATTAAACCTTGGAGAAAGGGAACAAAATTCCCAGTTCTTACTTAAAGACTAGGGGAAAAAACAGGGATAACACAGATCGTCCTCACTTAATGATTGCTTGTTTAGCAACCATTCAAACCTAATGACAGACCTCAGGGCTATTTATGCCCTGATTTCAAAGTTCCAGGGCTGCAGACGCACACACACACACACACATACATGGTTGTGTGGCTGCACTTCGGATGCTTGTCAAGTAGCTCACATTTACACTGTTGTAGCATCCCATCATAACAATTGTTTGCTAACTTCTTGCATTTATTTTTGGTATCCAGTTAAAAAAAAAAACCAAAACCCTTTTTTGGGGGTGGGGGAATGGGTTCAATTCACAACCACAGTGTTTGCTTTAACAACTGCTGCAAAAAAAGGTTGTTAAATGACCACCACAGCTCATGACCGTGAATCTGGGCTCAACGATGCTCCTAAGTTGGCTACTTGTTCTGCCTTCATAGCTGGGAAAGGTGGGCAGTTCCAAAAAATTTTTTTTAAAAAGGGAAAGGGGACATTTATTTATTTGGAAAAATTATGTGGCCACTTATTTGCTCACAGGAGACTCAACGCGGCTTACAGGAAATAAAAACACAACATAAAAGAAATAAAAATAATAATCACCCCCACCCCACGCTGGCAACAATACACACTCATATCAGCCATTTAATAATAATAATAAAGTTGGAATGGACCTTGGAGGTCATCAAGTCCAACCCCCTGCTCAGGCAGGAAACCCTACACCATTTCGGACAAATGTCTGTCCAGTCTCATCTTGGAATCCTGCATCCAGTTTTGGTCACCACGATGTAAAAAAGATGCCGAGACTCTAGAAAGAGTACAGAGAAGAGCAACAAAGATGATCAGGGGACCGGAGGCCAAAGCATATAAGGAACGGTTGCTGGAATTGGGTATGTCTAGTTTAACGAAGAGAAGGACGAGGGGGGACAGGATAGCAGTGTTCCAGTATCTCAGGGGCTGCCCCAAAGAAGAGGGAGTCAAGCTATTCTCCAAAGCGTCTGAAGGCAGGACAAGAAGCAACAGATGGAAAGTAATCAAGGAGAGAAGCAACCTGGAACTAAGGAGAAATTTCCTGACAGGACAATGAACCAGTGGAACTACCTGCCTCCAGAAGCTGTGAGTGCTCCATCACTGGAGTTTTTTAAGAAGAGACTGGACAGCTATTTATCTGGAATGGTATGGGTAATAGAATAATAGAATAACAGATTTGGAAGAGATCTGCAGGATTGTCTGGGATGCCACACATTCTCTTCACGACCTGTTTTCCTTGTGACCTTCTAGAATGGGGGGCTTCTTCGTGGTATCCGAAGCAGAAGATCCAGATTCAGTCGCAGTTTTGTTCCATACAGCCTCTACCTTGTGAACTCTCCAGCTTCCTCTTTCCGCCACGTGTTCAAAACGGACAGCGATTAATATTTATATATGTATTTATACGTAAGGAGGTAGGTTTACACTTACGTTGTATATAGCATGTTTATATGTGTGTTGTGTATCTGCACACTTTTGAGAGCAGGCAACAGGACTTCCTTTTTAATGTGTGCCGGTGTGTCCTCAGTAAAAAAAAATGACAATAAAGGTTATCTTATCTTATTTTGGAGGTTTTCTAGTCCACAGTCCTCCTCCTCCTCCTCTTCACCAACCCCACTCCCTTCTAGCACTGATGATGTTACCTAGCTGTGTAATGAAATGTCTGCAAGAAAATAGCCAAGCTCAGAGCGTAACAAGGACCCCACAGTCCTCCTCCTCCTCCTCCTCCTCCTCCTCCTCCACAAACCCCTTTCCCCCTCTAGCACTGATGACGTTACCTAGTTGGGTCAAGAAACGTCTGCCAGAAAGCCGCCCAGCTCAGAGACCCCACATTTCAACCTTAAGCTACGAATCTTCTCGTCTACCTTTGGCTGACGGCTGCCTCAACTGCAGCCCTTCCTCCTGCCTCCCAGGGTCCTTCCTATATAGACCTCTGTGACTCATTGGGGACATTTTAAAAAACACACACAGGCACACAATCACACACTCGCCTAGCGCCAATTCTGACTGCTCTTAATCAGCAAGCGAGCCCTTAAGGCCGGCTCAGGGTTGATCACATAACTGCCCAGCCCAGCCCACCCAGGACACCCGGCCCAGCTCCTGGCTTTGCTTGGGGTGCCTCCCTCTCCCCCACACCCCCAATCCCTTCTCTACACACGCACATGCACACACACACACACACACACACACACACAGACCCGGAGTAAGCCGAGACAGTGTCTCTTAAGTGTTCTGAGCCTGGGTGTCTAATAGGTTTAGCCGAGTTTAAAACTGTCATTTGAGCGAGTTAAAGCCGCTTGATACCTCCCCGGCTCTCCTTTAGCCAATTTGCCTTCAATTAGGGTAATTGGGAAGCCCACAGAGGAAGGCAGCATTAATATTTTAAAGTGATGAGGCGATTACGGGACCCGCCCCGGCCCCTGGGAGGAAATCAATGGGGGGGCTCCACGCCTCCCGGGGCGGCGAGCATCTTTTGTGCAATAATAATCCTTCCACGCCGCCTTGGCCCTTGCCAGCTTTGCACCCAGCGCCCTGCTGGGCAGAGGAAGGAACCGGCGACGGGCGGCGGGAAGCACTAAACCCTCACCTTGCCAAGCAGGCCAAGGGCGACGCAGGGACGGCCTCCTGAGCGGGCGTGCCCGGGAGCCCGGTTGCCCTCCGGCTGCTGGCTTTTTCGGTGCCCCATCCTGGCAGCCTGGAGCTTCAATCCAGCATCCTCTTCCATCTTATTTGGTCTCGGGGAGGGGGGAGGGGGTAAAAGGTCTGCCGCTTGCAGCCAGGTCCACTGCCCTGGGTTGGCATGGCATGGCACTGCCGGGCACTCCCCCAGGCTGTGTTGGCATTTGGCGATCTCCTGAACAGGGTGGCTGAGGGCGGCCTTTTCCAAAAATGGAACCAATGAAGGGAAAGATTGGTAGCTCAGGGTTGAAATGAGGGGTCTTGGGTGGTCTCTGGGCTTGGGGGTTTCCTTCCTTGAGAGGGTATATAGGTTCTCCCGCTTGAGCAGGGGGCTTGACTAGAAGACCTCCAAGGTCCCTTCCAGTTCTATTCCATTCCATTCTATTCTATTCTATTCTGTATTTTCTATTCTATTCTGTATTTTCTATTCTATTTCTGTATTTTCTATTCTATTCTATTGTATTCTATTCTCAATAAAGATTCTATTCCATTCCATTCCATTCTATTCTATTCTATTCTATTCTATTCTATTCTATTCTATTCTATTCTATTCTATTCCATTCCATTCCATTCCATCCATTCCATTCCCGTTATTCTATTCTATTCTATTCTATTCTATTCTATTCTATTCTATTCTATTCTATTCTATTCTATTCTATTCTATTCTATTCCATTCCATTCTATTCTATTCTGTATTTTCTATTCTGTTCTGTATTTTCTATTCTATTTCTATATTTTCTATTCTATTTCTATATTTTCTATTCTATTTCTGTATTTTCTATTCTATTCTATTCTATTCTATTCTATTCTATTCTATTCTATTCTATTCTATTCTATTCTATTCTCCATTCCATTCTATTCCATTCCATTCTATTCTATTCTGTATTTTTTATTCTATTTCTATATTTTCTATTCTATTTCTATATTTTCTATTCTATTTCTGTATTTTCTATTGTATTCTATTGTATTCTATTCTATATTCTGTTCTATTCTATTCTATTCCATTCCCGTTATTCTATTCTATTCTATATATTTTTTTCTATTCCATTCCATTCCCACTATTCTATTCTATTCAAAGGGAGGGTTAAGGAAGCCGTTTGGATAAAGCGCATCTGTTTAAAATAACTTTATTTTTCGCCTTATGGCCCCCGCAAGGCATTTTCCTTGCAGCACTTAAAGGCTTCAGATCGGCCCACATCAAACAGAGGGAAGCCTTTGAACTGGGGGGGGGGGGGAGAATTGGCAGCCACCTGAATTCCAGGGACTAATTATATTTAAATCATGATAGTGGTATTACAGTATTTGAGGGGCTGCCACAAAAATTGGGAGGAGGGGTGTCAAGCTCTTCTCCAAAGCAACAGAAGGCAGGACGAGAAGGAACGGATGGAAGCGAATCAAGGAAAGAAGCAACCTGGAATTAAGCAGGAATTTCCTGATAGAAGAATTAACCAGTGGAACAGCCTGCTACCAGAAGTTGTGGGTGCTCAATCAGTGGAGGTTTTCAAGAAGAGACTAGACAGTCTCTTGTCTGAAATGGGTATAGGGTCTCCTGCTTGAGCAGGGGGTTGGACTAGATGACCCCCAAGGTCCCTTCCAGCTCTGTTATTCTATTTCTATTTCTATTGTCCAGATACAGGGAAGGGAGAGAGAAAGGGAGGGAGGAATGAAGGAAGGAAGGAAAAGAGAAGGAAGGAAGGAAGGAAGGAAGGAAGGAAGGTAGGTTCCGAACGAATGGCTGCTCCAGGAACATCTGCAAATCCAGCTGCACTGAAGAACTGACTTTGAAAAACCAGCCAATCTGGGGGAACTGGGGGGACGGGGGAAACGAAGGGAGCTCAAAACCCTGTTGTGCCCCCTTCCCAGTGCCAAAGGCCCCTCCCACTCCCCACTCCCTCCCCCACCAGGCCTGGCTAGGAATGGTCCCCAGCGGTTGCCTATCATCAGAACTGCCCATCAGAACTGCATCGTCTCTCTCTCTCTCTCCCTCTCTCTCCTCTTTCTCTCTTTCTCTTTCTTTCTCCCTTTTCTCTCCTCTCTCCTCTCTTTCTTCTCGCCTCTCTCTCTCTCCCTCCCTCCCTCCCTCCCTCTCTCTCTCTCTCTCTTTCCCCCCCACCTCTCCCTCTCTCTCTCTCTCTCACAGGGTTATTTGCGAAAGTGATAAAAGCAGGAATCAAATTAATAAATAAGTAAACAAAGAAAGAAAGCGTAGGCAGGTCATCCTCATCTTAGTTTAGCGACTATTCAAAGTTATGACACTGAAAGAAGTGACTTATGACCGTTTTTCACACTTACGACCGCTTCAGCACACGCACACATCCATGGCCATGCGATCAAGATTCAAACACTTGGCAGCTGGCTCATATTTATGACGGTCGCCGTTAGATGATTAGGGGACTGGAGGCTAAAACATATAAGGAACGGTTGCTGAAATTGGGTCTGTCTAGTTTAACAAAGAGAAGGAGGAGGGGGACAGGATAGCAGCGTTCCAGTATCTCAGGGGCTGCCCCAAAGAAGAGGGAGTCAAGCTATTCTCCAAAGC